>NW_026865250.1:0-8947 GCF_026571515.1 Ruditapes philippinarum
ATTGACAGATAATGCCAAATTTCAAAACATATATCGGTCAATGTTACTAATCTACACGCAATAATATGATATCGTTTGCATTGTTGCAAAATATAAGAAATTACAGACTCACAGGCACTAATTAAATGCAATCATTTGACTTTTGTTTGAGTAATATCTAAGAATGACCATACAGATTTGTTAGAGTTCCAAAGATTGAAGCTATTTACAGAAAGAATGATACAACTATTATGTCGATGCATAAGCTTTTAGTTAGGTCCATTAAAAGTAGCCTGTTTTTATACAAACAGGTCAATACGGTAATCAATACAAGAAACTATTGAAATCTAAAGTAAAGAAGAATATGAAGTTATTTGTCTTTGATCAATGTGAAACATGTTATATATTACAAAATGTTTTCTTGTCGCCAGAACAGTTCAAAATATATCTTATAATGTTTTTCTTTTTATTCCTTTTCTTGATCAAGTTGTAAATTTGGCAAGGTTTTACTTATTGTACGGGCATTACATGTACCGTTTAACTGTAGACAATTCGCATATATATAAAATATTTTGATGGCACAGCATGTAGATTAAGATATCGGCTGTTAACAAATACTACACATACGACAGTAACGTATGATGATTATGTTGTACATAAAAAATGTATTTTTCTATTTAATCTAACCATTTAATGAATTTATTAAGATGAAAATGACTTTATAATACGTTTAACTTTTTTATTTTAAACTCAAACTATTAATTTACTTACATAACTTTCTGTAATCGAGAATACTTCAATGCATTATATACAATGTAACATAGAAATTGATGATGACCTGACAGACAGTTTATTTTTTGTTGTTGTTGTTTCCTTTTCAAATTTTTTTTTAGATATTACTATAATAAACAAGTTGAATAAAACTTACAAAATAGATGTTATGCCAAATATGTTGTAACATTTTTAATAATATTGAAACATTCAATAAAGACATCGAATGTTAGATTAATTGTATTACAAAAAAAACTAGGTCTTCGAGATTTGTACAGTTTGTTTTGATTATAGACAGAATGCTATATGTAAAGGCAAACAACACTTAAAACATATAATGTGAACATTTATTACATATAACAAATGTACATATCCATTAACATTCAAGATCTAATTTCTGACCAAGTAATATACAAGTATAGTGTCATTTTAAAACGTGGACTTTTGAATTAAATATAAAAAAAATATGACCAAGATTAATAACAAATCTTACTAAAATATGTATCGTAAAACCATTTCTGTCGTATGTGTGTAATTATTGGTATCAACGCTTTTCTAAAGGTTATTTTAATTGAGTTCATCTAATGTCAATGCTTCATTAGTGTTAAACCTGCTTAACGAAACATAACGAATGATTTGGGTAATTAGATTTGCATGCACGGATACATTTTGATCTCTAGTTCATTAAGCATTGATCACATTATTACAAAGATATATTGACAATTGCTGGGAAATTATTTCTGTTTGTAGTATAAATCTGTATAATCTTTTATTAAAAAGATACTATTTCTATTTTTTAATGGTCTTTGGTGTGATTTTGAGATTACGTCGAGACATTTAACTGGACACCATACTTTTGACGTTAAGGTGACGACAGGGTAACCTAACGTTGATGTCGACGTGTTTCTTTACTGTTGTTCACATTTTTATGTAAACTTTATTTTGCACTGTTATAAATAATATTTAAGCTTTATGTCAGTCTTGAGTCAACGTATCTCATGATGTATTTTGTTTTTTTCCGTTTTCTATTTCAGGTTTCAGTAATAAGCAATTCCGCGAAAATCATCATTTGTACATAACTATACTGCTTATTAATGATTGTACATTTACCAACGTAGATAAAGTCATAAATTTTAATGAAGCAATAAGACATTATTAACTAAAGGAATGAATTGAAAAGTCTACCAAATGCAGAAAATAATAATTTTCAGAAATACTTACAATAAATTTTGCTGAATTTGTTCTGCCTTTCAAAATGAATAGATAATCATAAGCTTTTTAAATAATATTAAATGTATTCTTTAGGAATCATACTTTATTGTGTAAATATAAACTTAACAAGTAATGTTTAAAATTTTCCCATCTTCATTGCAGGGAGTTACTAGTGCAGAAACTTAGCAATATTTCTATCATGATAATATATTTTACTGTTACCCATAAAATATATGGGTTTTTTATATTTTGTTTCGTTAAATGGGATGTTTTGTTAATTAAACTAATTAACATTATATTGGTTATCAGTTCTCAATTAACACGATTAAGGAGTATCAATTAAACACATTTGTTTTGTTAATCAGCAAGATCACAAAATTGATTAATTAGCATTTGTCGGAAAGGTATCGTTAATTATCTTTTTAACTCTTTCATCTCCTTCATTCTTGCATCTAAGTGTTCCATGATCTGCTATGATTTAAGATAAATATTACCATATCAAGCACAACTTATGATATTCTTTAAAGTACATTTTACAATAAATGTCCCAAAAGATGTTTTTTACATCTAACACGTTATTATAATTAAAGCCACTTGTATTTTTAGCATATATAAAATTATATGTATCATTTTATCTACATATTGATATTATTCAAAATATGGTACAATTAAATGCATTAAAGTACAGCATACGTAATGAAAATAGCATCGAAAAACGAGGCTATCTGATTTGTACGAGGGGGCATAGCCCCTAGCCGAGTGTTTTGATGTTATTTCTCTTTTGTTTCATAAGCAAAATTAAAAACACGTTCCTTGTTGTCACAATATAAAACCCTCCAAAAAGTAACAAATGAACGGTCATCTCAATGTGACATTTCTATTATTATTCTTTTCTCCGTCATCACAAAAAGTAAACTTTAGAAAAATAATTACCAATCAATGGCCATGTTGTTGAGTGCAGGTAATTTCTACCTCAACTCCAGTTAAGGCACTGTGCATATATGTGTAAACGATTTAACTCTGACACATTTTCAACAGAAAGGGCTCCCAACTATGATACAATATACAGATGAAGCAACAAGCAATTTAAGACAACGCTCTAGACCACTGACCAAGGAATCGATGGTCAGATGTAGTTGCAAGATGTGTGTTTATTTTTAAATAAATTAAAAATCGATGTTAGTGCGCACTTAACGTTACCATCATGTTTGAATTTTTTAAATACTCGATGTAAATATATTGATTCATAGACACTTAAATAGAAACAATCAGCTGAACCTAAAATGGTGCACAGATTTAGTTTTCAGGGAATCTATTGTCTTACAAAAAAAAAAATTAATTTATTAAATCAAAACATTTTATTTGAATTATTTTATATAGTTTAAGAACAATACTATAGTATCTAGTATTATTTAGAGACTAAAACAATATTGATGAACTTTTACCTGAGACACATTACCTTATACTGTTTGCATCTAAAATGTATTTATATTTATCAAAAAAATGTGAGTAACGGAATAGTTAGAACAACTCTGTCTATCTGAGTAAAAGTTTTTTTTTTAAAAAACATCAGTAAGCTCCTATCACGATAACGAGCAAAGGCATTCGTTAACATTTTATATATTCCTCCTAGCAGCATTTTTTTTCGCAAGTAGAACAAATAAAACGCATTGCAAAGTAGTCATAACAGTCATATAAACTGAAAGCAAAATATTGTCTCCATAATGTTGAGTCCAGCAAGTAATTGAATGTCAAACCAAATTGTAAATTTATGTTCGGAGATATGATTCTCAAATTTAAGCAAATATATGACAATCAAATCAAATTGCAAATTTATGTTCATAGATTTTACTTCCAATTTAAATGGAGAGTAATAAGAATTCGTAAAATGGGGGTATTGTCAAGAATTCTGGGAACAAAATAAAGATTTTATCTTCGTGAACCTACTGAGAAGCAAAATGATGAAACAGATCTCATGCACCGGTTTATGCAATAATGTATTTTATATAAGATATATGTGTTTGCATTAATGATTTCTTAAAGGGGCTACACTGAGGTCTGACAGGTAATTTGGTGTCCAAAAAAATGTAAACAAATTTCCTCACAAATCACACCATTATAACTAAAATAACAATAACTTACACTTTAACCAACCCTCTAACAACAATTATGCTAGAAAATGCATTTTCACATTAGCTTTTGATGCAAAAATGAAAGTTGGTTTTCCCAGACATGTACAGAAGTTACCCACAATTCATCGGGTATGACTAAAATACGCAACGGACATTTTTGGAACAACAGAGTAAACGGGGGTAAAAAGTATATTGATTTTTTCTCAACACTCTAACCTATCATGTTTATATAACTTGAGTATAACGAAGAAAAACTGTATAAAAGATAATCAAGGTAGCAATTTCGTTGTCTTGAAAAATCAAACGCCAGCGAAGCGGACATTTTCTAGACAAAACGGAAAGATATTATATACATGTACAATTATTTTCATTGACATTTCAGTTTCAATTTCAACATTCTAAGGCAAACATAATGCATCGGTGATATTTATACTATAACGAGCACAGTGTAATCACACTAATAAATGTATTTAACGCTATCTATAACGTATCTAAATCAAATACAGTTAATGACATGTCTCATTTCATTTGATTGTTTGTTTTTGGGATGGAGTGGGGGTTACGTCACACAAAACTGTGTAGGCCATTTTGGCGACTCTTCAGTTTTACTGGTGGAGTAAGAACTCAGGTGCCCCCTTTGCAAAATTGTTTCTGGCACAAACGGGCATCTGTGTATGTAATGAGTGACGTTTCGTAGGCTATCTTGATAGGATCGTACATACACGTTCCGCACACAATTACATCATATTCATACCATAGGCAAAATTAAATGCACGTTCCCTGTTGTAACAATATGAAACCCCAGAAAAAACCTATGAACTAGCTTCTGAATATGGCATTTCTATCGTTATTCCACAAAAAGCACCCCCCCCAAAAAAAAAAAGAGAATGAGTACAACAATGGGCATGTTCTGGAGTGTTGGGAACTATTACCTGCACTCCAGTTACGCACTGTGCATGTATATGAATTCGATTTAGCTCTGACACGTTTTAAACAGAAAAGTCTTCAAACTATGATACAATAGATGTTTATGATTCTATTAGAAACTTGTTTAGAATTTAATGATTTTTCGGTGAAAACGATATATACTACAGATAAGATCAAAGTGCTGAGGGCACTGAAGAAAAAAACGGATAAACTAACACATTTTCACTCCAGTTTCACAGGTAAATTAATTTTATATGTCGCGGTTTACATCTTAATATCAGCTAACCTTTGCTTTTTGAGACTTTTGTTTTTGAAAATAATCTAAACGAGTAAAATAAATCCTCTTTTATGGGCAAATAATTTAATAAGTAGCATCCCCAGTTTCTCTTTCATAAATTTGCTTTAGCAAATTCTTTTCTATTCAAATATTAAGAACATTGTGTTAGTGACGTGTCTTTTACTTGAAATCTTCCTGGTGTGTTTTTTGGTAACAGGAAGAAAATGACAGTATGTTCGTATCTTTCGGTAACATGAAGAAAATGACAGTCTGTTCATTTGATCATGACTGTGAAAAATCATGTTTTGTGAACCAATTTATCCTGCCGATAAAGATTTTGCAAGCAATCTGGTGGTTGATGTTCTAGTGCTTACACTTAGTATTTAATTCCAAAGAATATTTATTAGGAGACTTTTAACATTTTATTACGGTATAATCACTATAACCGAAATACTTGGGAATTATTTTTAATTCCTGTTACTGTGAAATTTTTCGTTCATGTGTTTAAAATACTTAATTATAAGTAGCTCTATAAATTTTCAAAACGATATCCAGTATTTCCGAAACAATTTACAAAGGCTTTTAATACACAATCTTATAAATCTTAAAGTATTACGAGAACCACCCACCTAACCTCCAGAACATACATACAAAAAACAAGATAAATCAAAAGGCTGATAGCTCTGTGGTATTTTCTGATCTTTGCAATCTAAATCGCACTGTATAACTGTATTATTTTCCTGTATAAGTTTATTTTTATGTACTATAATTCTTCTTGCTTGGTACCAGAGTTTGATACATATAGAATTTTGCATGACTAGAGTTGCATCAAAAAATCATTTATGATCATTTTTATGACAGCCACACTTTATCCTTGCATATCGTGGCTATTTCCTTAACAAAGAAACTTTATAAAAAATAATTGCCTTGAATTGGATTTGAACCCCAGACACACTAAACGAGCGCGTTACCCTTGCACCAGATATACGAACAATGCCTGAATAAAATCAAGTAATACTAAATTTAGATTTTCCATTGCATTTCGGGTTTGTAATCCTTATTAATTTCGAGTTTTTTTTTTTTTGTTCAAGATAAACCTGTTGTTTAACATTGATGTAAATAATTTAACAACAATCTTCTCGCCAAAACAGTCCGACATGTATATATTCCACTACTCGACAGTCAGATTTATTTGTGAAATACGCTCTCGACATCGCTTAAAATAGCATTTTCATTGATTAAAATGATATTCATCAGCGTAATTTGTGAATGTGCATTCATTGACAATTCTATAATCAAAAGCTACTTTTAAACTTTGAATGCGTTGTAATTTGTTGGATACTTATAACAAAATAAAAATATTTCTTTCTTTTAAATCGCTAGTTTTCAGCTGTTTTAAGAACTGCTTGTTGTTAGGTTTGTCGAGAAACCGCTGTGTCAGAGATTGAATGTCAGCTTTGTATTTCCTGATCTTCGATCAGAAATACAAAAAGGAATGGTAACATTCAATGAATGCAACACCCATACGACCAAGCAACAAAGGACCACAGCTAAATTATCTATGAAAAATTTAATTCCAGGCTTTCAAGTGGTAAATAAAAAGACTAAACAAAAAAAAAGAAAAACAGGAAGAAGGAAGAGAGAAAAGTAGAGAAAAGTAAAGGTTTTAGTGCTATAAAGCAAGAAAAGCAGGGTTCTCTTCCTAACTTACTTATTTTTATATTTAGCCATTGCAGTTTTTGAAGCCAGTAGCTCGTGTTTTCAAAATAGTCGGGAAATGAACCTGAACTTTCTTATCAAAATATTTACAAAACTATTAACAATGAGTATGCCATGATAAACAGGCTATAAGGAGTAAAAACAATGGTTAAGATATGCATTGCCCTTTCCCAAGTTTGTATACTTTATAGGAGTCGGAAGTATTATAAAACATAGTTTAAGCAATGGTTGGGTTAATAATATCTTACTGAATTCTTAAAGTTACTTTTACTTACCTGCCCTTCACATTTGTCTTGCAAGTATCACGATTTTGTTCGTTTCGTTTAATTTGAAAGAAAGTTAGGGTTTAAAGAACAACAACTATATAATCAGTTTTAAGTTTATTTCACTAGTCACCACAATAACCCTGCTGTGGAAGCTTGACTGTGTCGGGGGCTGCGTCCTGTGAACGTTGCCGTCGTCTTGTTTTTCTTTATTCCAGTTTTCCCTTTTTACTCTTATAACGCTCTCGATTTCTTTTCCATCGGGAAGCTTCAATATATTGGTAACATTAAAGCACAGCTCAATTGACCCATCACTAGTACGGAGGCATTCCAATAAGAAAGAAATTTATCAGGATATCTGCTAAATCAATAATGATAATAATAATATTAATAGAGCCAGATTGTAACTCTTTTCCGACCTTCTTGATAATGTTTACCATGTGCGTGAAACAGGTATCAATTACCTGTAGTTTTGAATGTCTAGATCAAAACGTAGTAATCTTCTCATCAACAAAGTTTACATCCAATGCGGATAAATATGCAAGTATGTATGTAAAATGATAAATATTAAATTTCAGATCTATCTAGCAAAGGAGATAGATTTTTTCTTATAGAATTTTAATTATATGCACTAGACATACATAAGAAATATTAACTAATAAAGTTGAAGCCTAAATGTCCTATAATGAGGCTGGATTCATTCTCTATTTAGCCAGTGCTTTCAGTGCTTTGATCAGAGTTAAAGAGAAATCTCTGGAAAAACATTCTGTGTGTGCGTGCGATTTTATGCTTACAATACTCAAGTCATGTTCGTTGTATTAAAGGTATTACGAAGTTTTTTTTTTCCTGAACGGGTGTCAGATAAACCAAAGTGACCTTTGAAATAGGACCCATTACACTGACGTTTAGCTAAATTCATCATTGAAATGGAGAAAAAAAACATGATTACAACAATGTAATGCTTTAAATATATTGAAATTGCTTTTGAAAGATTTTTCTCACAAGATCATATGTGAACAACAAGAAATTTAACAAACAAACCCATAATTAGCTTTTAAATTTATGGATTGTTGGTATATTCCACTTTCGCATTTTCGTTGCTGCCGATACACAAAAAATTCTCCCTTTCGCTTTTTAGTCATCCCGAGAATCATCACGTGACCGTTGTTTTTATTCAGATTTGCAAACTGAAAGGTGTTTAAACGCTTTTCCAACAAAATTGGAGAAAATATGTATTTCAAACGATGTGCCAATCCAAAGAACACATATCAATGTATCACTGATTCTGTTTGAATGTCCCTAACACGCAGGTAACAAAAAATTATCGGTTCGTGAAATTTTACTTTTTTTTGTGACATTCGGCCGTACCTCAGTGGAGTACCTTTAAGCTGTCATACAAATTTTACGGTTGGTGCAGCAAACGGTTGAAAACGCAACAAATTATGACTTTGTGATTCGCATTTTTTTGTAGCCATGTCCACTTTGCGATGTAGCCATGTCCATTTTGCGGTAAGTATATAATTTCCAAGACTCAGATTAAAAATGTTGCAGATTTAAAAAACATTACAGAAATTTCGACGTTCATTTACTTCGCATAACTTAATTCTCCATGTTCAAATGCATGTTTTTCTTTTCTTTTATGTTGTAACGGGCAACGTTATGAAAAT
>NW_026865251.1:0-177350 GCF_026571515.1 Ruditapes philippinarum
CATTTTTGTTTCACCACAGAACCCTCTTGTATTCTGCTGTTACTGCTGGTGGAGGCTTATTCCCCCCCCCAGCCCAAACGTACAGATAGGTACAACAGGATAAGAAGTAATATTTTGTTTCATGTGTTCTCAGAATAAGTTCAGCTTTCTCCATATCTCCTGAACTGTAGAACACTGAAGCCAATTTGAGTCTGCTAAATGAATATATCTGAGTGTAAACCACTGATAACCAAACCCAATGCTTCAAGGTGACACTTGATTATTTTCACCAATGCTGGATTGATGCCAGGATAGATCCATATGTGGTAAAAAGAAAAGGTGCTAGAAACTTGAATGCAGCCTCTTCTAATCTGTTACCATTAACATTGAAAGTAATTAGTTTACCTATACAATGCTTTATTGTTCTAATGTTTTTATTTTGTAATTCTTCTAAAACAAACCTATAATTTACGTTTGTGTTGTATGCTTTGTTTAAATATTCTGAGGTCATAAAACGTTCATTCAATTCAATAGAAGATAGATAATGATATGCTCCATTTGGTACCATGTTAAGTTTAACTTGCAGTCTATGACCAAGATCATCAATATCAATTGTAAGTAACTTTTTGTCTGTCATTTCTGTAAAAAAAATCACTGATTTTTTTTAAAAGTTTCATTTTTTTTTCAGCTGTAAAATTGCCCTCCCCATCAAATTTATTTTCTCTGATAATGAAATGTGAAACAACGATCATTCTGTACACAGCTATGTAATTCTAATAAGCAGAATGTTAAGCATATAAATAAATTGTTCTTTCTTTCCATATACTTGACTCTGTGTTTTCTATACAGTGTTATTAGAAATGTTTTACACATGAAAAACTGATATATTTGATTTCATCCTGGGATTAAGGAAGGATTTAAGAATCATTTTCAATAATACATAGCACCTTATTTGTGTTATATTTAGGTTTAACATAAGAAACCTCTCTGCCAGTGATGTAGATATTCTCCATTCCAGATCAGGATATTCACTGACCTTACTTCCAGTTGCAACAACAAAACACCCAGTACTAGCTGCATATCTTTTCATGTCTTGTGTTGGCCATCGTCTATCTAACCAATCTGATGCTGATTGATGCAAGGATTTACAGGGTAAAGCTGGCACAGTGTCTGAATCTGATATTCCAGGTCGTCCTTGTTCAGCAAGTGATGGTCCATGACCTACAGTACCCGGAATGGCACCATTAAATGTTGTATTTTTAACAATATTTTTCCACTTCTATCAGTTATATGGTGTTCATCAGGAATGAGAGTGACAGGAAGAGGTACGTCATTTCTGAGCCTTTGTAAGAAACAATAACCAGGGGTAGTGTTCTCATCCTGTATCATGAGATAGTTTCTCTTGCCATGTTCCCACTCTGGCCAGTCTTGTATTGTATTGTAATCATTGGAACAGACTAGTATATCAATGTCTGATTCAAGTCCTAAAGTTGTTGTACCTTCTCTCTGGCTCCCTAGATGATATACAGTTATGTTTGCATCATTTAACCTGTGAGTGATATTACTCATAGTCTCTAGCAGCATGGAATGTCTTCTCTTTCTCTTCACCATTCTTTCATTGACACCAATGTCATCTAAAACCTCTGACAACGCCAATGATAGGTTTTCTCTGTACTCATGTTCTTGAAACATTCTGTAATATATAAGTAAAAGGAAAAATTTTGAAGTCACTCACTAAATTTATTTTGTCACATACTTTTATTTGTTGCTTATTTGTCTTTGATGTCCTAGAACAGAAAGGAAAAGCATGTATTATTATTATGAAATTTTCAGGTAGATATCAATTAAATAATAATAATAATAATAATATTAATGAAAATATTAATAATTATATTGTATAGATTTGTTCCTTTATCTACATGTATTTGAATTGTTATTCTCCGAACTTAAATTTATTATTTGAATCAGGTTTTGTTATAAGGTTTTATTTTCTGAATATTTATTTTTAAAACTTTATTGATGCAAATATTTACTAAAAGTTTCTGTTATGGTGTTATGTATTTGTTTGTTATTTAACTTTAATTTATTATTTGAATCAGGTTTTGTTATAACGTTTTATTTTCTGAATATTTATTTTTAAAACTTTATTGATGCAAATTTTTACTAAAAGTTTCTGTTATGGTGAATTTACTTCCACTATGTTGTGACTTAAAACTTTACTACTATAAAAATAAATGTTGTTTTTTTTCATTTTTGTTTAAAAAAACCGATTTATCAGTAGTTTATTGAATTATGTCCCTTAAAATAGTTTTAGCTTTTTGCATTTCAGAGTTACATTTATGATAATTATTTACATCAATACAGTCGAAACTGTCTTAAGCAGCCAGCCAAGGGATGCAGTCATTTTGGCTGCTTAAGACAGGTGGCTGCTGAATGAAGGATTCAGTTTTTATCCAAATAAATTATTCATTTCTTTGTAAAATAAATCTGATGTAAGTATAAATAAACCAGTCTGATTCATCATCATCATCAGTTTTTAACCATTTACAAACATATGCTTTTAATGGTTTAACATGTACAAAATCCTTCCAACATATAAAGCTTTACATGAATGTAACACAGATAAACAAATGCACTCACGATTTATTATGTCAATAATTGAAACTAATTATCCCATAAAAATATCTTCTTGCACAAAAATTTAAAATGCGTAATATTTTTTTTCACAAAAAAAGTATGACAGTTTCTTTTTCTAACTTTTGATCAATAGAATATTGTGTACACGTCATCTAAGTGTCGGCACTTCCTTTGATGTTTCGGATTGAAACAGCAGGGCTATAGGTTTGTAAGAAGAGACCGCTAGTTACCTCTTAGAGGTCATCTAGTGTGTAAACTCAGGGGTAAAAGTTTTCCGTCTCACGACGGAATTCCGTATTTTCGGCGATCTCCGAGGTCGTTTTTCTGAATGACGTAAATCCGATGAGAAATCGGGTAGGGTGTGTGTGCATGCCTCATTAATTAGCGAGTGCACATTGCTTGATACATTATTTTGAATAGATTTGTCCATCTCAGACCCGTTTGCACAAATTTTCTACAAGTGGGAAATACCTATTACATTACGGAGATTGCCGATGAAAAGTTGAGCTAGTTTATACAAGAACAGATTTGATTGGACGTCGTTATTTTCACCAGCCAATGAAATCGTTTGTTGCATAGTCATTTGATTTCAAAATACATGTACAAAAATTATCAGTGTTTTACAAAAACAACAACAATGAAGTGTTTACCGCCTGGTTTTAATACTAACGATCTGGAAAAAGGTGCAAAAAACAAATGGAGGTGGGAGTGGTTAGCGGAAAAGGACTCTAAAGGTGAAAAATGGGATGCTTGGTTGAAGAAACCAAATGCAATGGGCATTGCCTTTTGTGAAGCCTGTTCCAAAACGATCAACTACAAATCGAACGGAAAAAAGGTGCTTCGTAATCACGCTGAAGATGAGGACCACAAAAAGAATCTTAGGACAGTAAAAACAAACCAAGTAAGATCATTTCTCTGTGTAGTTTAGTCACTATCTAGAGTTAGCAATAAAAAGAGGTTTAGTTGTGCATTGTGTAGTTAATAAACAATGCACATTACCCCACCCTCTTTTTCTTCTGTCTTCCCCCCACTTTCATATGGTCAGGGCAAGGGTTGGGGGTTGAATTAAAAAATGGCCTTGTGCAGGGGAACCTATGCCCAAATTTTTCATACGTCTGGACTTTGATTTTTTTTCCACCTAAATTTTTTTTTCCACCTAAATAATAGAATTTTTTTTTCAGCTGAATTTTTTAAGGATTAGAAAATGATTTTCAATATCTATGTTTTTTAGATTGATTATCTCCTGGTTTCCGAACTAAATTGACAATTTGAGTGTGATATTTTATTTGATATGTTTTCATACATCTTTCATTTGAAAATTGTCTTTTCAGGTACTGCCAGGCTCATCAAAAGCTGTGGACAAAAAGATTGAAAGCATGCAAGACCGCATTGCCAAACAAAGAGCAATCACAACTGCCTTTCTGAGTGAACATTGTCTGCCATTTTCCATAGCGGGCGATCTCTTAGATCTTGCCAAACGTGTATTAAGCAAAAAATGTAAATATGGGAGTGAGAAAAAAAAATTACAGACACAAGTTCCTCAACAAGTGGAAGACAATGGAAAAGAATTAAATCTAAGATATGAAATAGAAAATAGTAAAAAGAATGAACATAATCCATTTATGTGGATTGTATATGTATTGCTCAGTGAATTTGTGTAAATTTTAACATATCATTTTAATTACATCTGAAGATAAATAAAGCACTTGAGTATGTATCTGAGGCTTTTTTTTAGCTTTGTAATTCACCAAATTGCAAGAGCTTCCGGGGGCCTCCGGCCCCCGGGACCCCCAGCCAGGGCGTTGCCCTGGACCCACCGGGGGCCCTAGCGGCCCCCTGGCCCCCAACTTTTTAGTTCAGTATTTTCAGTTTCTGTTACTTTTACCCCTATAAACTTAATGGGTGTGATTTAACAGTGACCTCATTATATTCATGCAATTTTATTTTCACACATGGAGCAAGTGTTTTTATGAATTTATTACTGAGGAATTTAGACAATCGGCGATGTAATTCATTTTCATGTCTTTGGTAAGTACCAAGTACGCACAAAATTTATCTGAATCGGGATAAACTGAAATTTCTTTCTGCCATCGACAATGCATTTTTTTCTTCTTTCTTTTTTTCTTAAAATCGGTAAAAACTAGCGTACAGTAACTCAAAAGAACGAATTGCAAGTGCGTGGAGACGTTCCAAACGTTTGTAATTACGACACGGATGAGCAATTATGCAAACTTCTTGAAATGTTGTTGTTTGTGTTAATATCTAGCACCCGACAAGTAGCTTTTGTTAATCCGTGACACCTGTCATCTTTGAAAATAAATGACAGAAGATTGCCTGGCCGTTTCACCTGGCTGACTGCAGAAGATTGCCTGGCCGTTTCACCTGGCTGACCGCTTAAGATGACCGACTTTAAGATTCGGGAAGCATTTTAGGTGACCGTCGACCGCGGACAGCAGGTGACTGTTGAACAGATGTATAAAATAGAGTGGTTTTCGTCGGGAGCGTCACAAAATGGCCGTTAAGGTCAGGTGACCGCCGATAAGAGGTGACCGTTAGAACAGTTTCGACTGTATATAGTTTATAAGTTTGATAAATTTTCAGTGTTTTTTTTTTGTTTTTTTTTTTTTTAATTAACATTATATTACATTGTTACTTGAAGCAGACGCTTAACTTGGAAGCTACTTGAATCAAACCCTAACTAAATATATATATATATATATATATATATATATAAGATAAGTCTTGATTTTCTCTCCTATTTAACAAATTAACTGAGTTTTATTTGATGAAAGAGTTGTAAGTCACAAACTGAATATATTTGGCTTTGAGAATATGCATTATCTATCAGTCTATTAAAAAGTTTAAGGCAGCATGCTTTTGAAATTAAGTTAAAACCTCAGGGAAACTTTGGGACAGGGAAATAAACTTCAAAATTCTGATGGAAATTTAAAACATTACGTTTGAAGGGAAAACATCAAATAAAAAATGTTAACAATTTAATTTGAAATTGAAAGTGTTAAATAATTTTATTGATGAATATGAATTCTAATGGTATATATTTAATTCTTCACAATTGAATTTGTTTTGTTTGTAGTTATGATGATAATATGTGACAGCTATGTGACACACTGAGTGATAATATGTGACAATTTTGATGAAAATAGGTGACACTGTTGGTACAATTAATTATATGGTATGGAATGGACTAAGTGTAGTTCTGGCTTCCATAACTTTATATGTCGCTTTTATTTTGACGTTGCGACAGTAACAGGTCGAACAGGTCTAGCAATACTATAAAACCTGTTCGCTGAAGTATCTTTAGCTAGACTAAGTGATATCCTTAGCTTTTTATTGGTATTTTAATTTAGATATTGATAAATAATTGAATGATATTAGCTATCATCAATGTATTTTGTTGATAGAATTTATCTCAAATTTTTTATATGATATGTATCACAGTTGGTGAAAATATTTGATCATTTGTGACACTTATTGCCATGAAATGTGACACTGTGTGCAAGAATGTGACACTCTTTATGACGCTATGGAGTCTAAGTAATGATATTAAATAAATTTTAGTAATGCTAGTAGACAATCTTTGTGAAACTATGTGCCAACACTCTTGTATTAGATAAATTAAGCACTAAGTAATAATTAAAGTGGCCTCCATTCATCTTTTCTAAAGTTTATTTTTTTTTAATTTTTAGATAAATTGTTTCATATATTGTCAAATCTAAAGAATTATGGTGAAAATTACAACTTCATACATGTAATCCACTCAGGCTAGCAATATATTCGCCGCTTTGTCCGTCAGTCTGTCAGTCCATCCACTTTTCTTGTCCAGGACATAACTTGAGGTATCAACATGAAACTTTGTAGGTAGATAGATCTCATTGAGTAGGTGTGTAGTGCACAAGAACAGTAACTCTGCCTTGCCTAATTTTTGAATTATTGCCCTTTGTTTATTTTTACCCTTTGAATTTTGTTCAGCACATAAGTCTAAAACTATAAGAGGTATCAACATGAAACTTTGTAGGTAGATAGATCTCATTTAGTAAGTGTGCAGTGCACAAGAACTGTAAATCTGCCTTGCCTTATTTATGAATTATCCCCCATTGTTTATTTTTACACTTTGAACTTTGTGTGGGACATAACTCTAAAACTATAAGAGATATCAACATGAAACTTTGTAGATAGATAGATCTCATTGAGTAGGTTTGCTGTGCACAAGAACTGTTACTCTGCCGTGTCTAAGTTTTGAATTATTGCCTTTGTTTATTTTTTCACTTTCAACCTTGTTCAGGACATAACAGATATCAACATGAAACTTTGTAGGTAGATAGATCTCATTGAGTAGAAGTGCATTGTTTAAGAACCATAAATCTGTCTTGTCTAATTTTGGAGTTTTTGCCCTTTGTTCATTTTGACACTTTGAACTTTGTCTGGGACATTACTCTAAAATTATAAGAGATATCAACATGAAACTTTGTAGGTAGATAGGTCTCATTGGGTAGAAGTGCAGTGCTAAAGAACCATAACTCTGCCTTGCCTTACAGTTTATTTCACACTAAACTTCCCACCCTTGTGCACTTCTAGTGCACTAGAGCTGAACTAGAAGTGCACACTGTGTGCACTTCTAGTGCACTAGACCATATGACCAGGCTGGCCAGGGAAGGTGACACCTAAATTTTATTAGATAATTGCATAACAAGTGACAGGGGGCAACCATTGTTTATATGCTGTGAGAATAAAAACTTTAGGGATATATGGCCTATTCATGAATAAAAATAAGTAAATTTTAAAATCAGCAGTTTTAACATTTTAGGTGAAATCATGTTAGTTAAAATTAAAATACTTTTATTTTTTGTAATCATATTTTGATTAACCAGTATTTAACTGTAAGTGTAGTGTTTCTGAGACCGAATGTAACTTCATTATACCATTCTCCTGCTCACTGATAAGAGGCCCTCAGGGTAAATAACAAAAAAGCAGATTAAAAGTAATCAAATATAAAAAATAATCATAATGGCATAAATGCATATTATAGATATTATTGTCATGATTGTTTCTGAAGCGGAATTTTCTAATATTATCATTAAAAACTGGTTTAAAATCAAAATCTGCGTTAACTATTCTAGAAAGACCTCATATCAATATTTATCCATATTTCTTGCCATCCTGCATTAAAATTTGCAGCATCTTTTAATTTCTGAACTGGGAAATGTTTATTAGTCCCCTACCGGTTTACCGGAGGGGACTTTAGGTTTACCCTCCGACCGTCTGTCTGTCCGTCAGTCCGTCCGTCTGTCCGAGCCAACATTTGATTATTATGAGCTTCATTCCGTAGTTAAATAAAGAACATAAACTCATAAAATTCAAATTAAGAGCTAATTTTTTGCTTTTATGAGCTTATTTTGCTTATGGACGTTGGTCCAGGTGGTGTTTATGAGCTCAATTGCCTAATAAACATCAAATTTTGGTACGTCAGTCCGTCCGTCCACAAAACTGGATCCCGCGATAACGCAAAAAGTACTAAAAATATTTTTATGAAACTTGATATATGGATAGATGGCAGTATGGAGATTATGCATGTTTTTTTCTTTTCTTCCTATGTTGAAAATTCTGGTTGCTATAGCAACAAATTGACTGAAAATATGGCAAATTTTACTTATAACCTGGATCCTGCGATAACACAAAAAGTACTGAAAATATTTTTATGAAACTTGATATATGGATAGATGGCAGTATGGAGATTATGCACGTCTTTTTCTTTTTTTTTCTATGCTGAAAATTCTGGTTGCTATGGCAACAAATAGACTGAAAATATGGCAAATTTTACACAAAACCTGGATCCAGTGATAACGCAAAGAGTACTGAAAATATTTTTATGAAACTTGATATGGGTAGATGGCAGTCTGGAAATTATGCACATCCTTTTCTTATCTTCCTATGTTGAAAATTCTGGTTGCTATGGCAACAAATATACTGAATTTTAAGATTTCTGATTCTAGTTTTTTAAGTTTTTTCACTATAAGTTCTTTATTTCTTAAGGTATTATCTTAAAACTTTAAATATAAGTTGCTAGTCATCAACCACATCATATGTGACAAAGTTTACAACTCTAGCACAAAATTTATTAGAATTACCTCCCTTGAACGTAAAATTTTCATAAAAAAAAAAGTTTTTTTTTAATAACTTCTTTTTTTCTGAATGTATCTACTTCAAACTTCATAAATATGTTTTATTATTTTCACTTAACATTTGTGAGAAAGTTCAATACTCTAGCAAGACTATTTCCAGAATAATGCCCCTTTTGAACTTAGACTTTTTTTCGAGAAATTGGTAATTTTTACTTCAACTTCTTCAATAATGATAGGATTTTCTTCAAACTCCCACATCATAATAATATGACAAGGTTTATAAATCTAGCATCCATATTTCCAAAGTTATCTCCTCCTTAAACTTTTAATTTTTCTTATTCGTTCTTGTAACTTTCATTTACTTCAAATTAAAAATAACCATTCTTTATTCATACGTTCATTACTAATTGTTCTTTGTTACACTCACATCAGGTATGACATCTTGCATCTTTATTTCAAGAGTTATCTCCTTTTTAAAAATTTTGCTTTTAAAAATGTTATATTTTGATAACAGGGATGTTTAAAAAATTACTGTAGAGTGTCCTTCAGTCCGTCTGTCTGTACATAAAAACTGTTTCCTGTGATCACTTTTAAAAAACTTTTTCAACAAATTTACTTAAAATAGAAACATAAGTGAATTGCCAATGGCCCTACAGAATGTTGCTTGGGTTCTAACCGGTAGGGGACTTATGGATTGCTTGCAACACTATGATAATTGCTTGTTTTTTCTATTATAGATTTGACAAATTTTCCTTGTCAGTTTAAATACATTTAGAAGATAATATATTTAAAAAAAATATTCAAATAAATTATTATAAAAATTTTGCAACTTCTTTTTCACTTTTATGCTAGTCTGTTTGTTAGTTTTTTGTTTTTTTATTTTTCTTTAATAAAATATTTTTGCATTTATAATAAACTCATAAAAATAATCATATTGCATAATTGTGTTACACTGCATGAAAAAAAGAAAAAAAAGACTGTTTGTTGTCTCAAAAAATGGAAGTGAAGGATTTTCTAATTTTTTGTTAATATCCATCAGGGGTGTACCTCGGCTTATTATAAGTGTACGCTGAGTGCCGGTTTTTGGCAGAAGGAACGCCAAAGACTTATATATCAAATATAGTTTTGGCAATAACTAGGATTTAGGGGATATTTATATTTAAGCTAATTGTGCTACTATTGTCTTTATCTATAGCTATAAAAATAACATCAAGTACATATATTGAATGTAAGAGAAATAGCACGAAGTCTAACTTGTACACTGTTTTAAATAGTTTAAAAGTTATTTGCTTTTAGAAAAAAACAAAACATAGCCGGGTGGGTTTTATTTCCTTTTGTAACAAGTTAAGTTTTTTCTTTGTTATTTTTCTTTTGTTTCACCATAACTTAACGTGAGATATAATCAAGAAAAATATGCTTTAAAATGATCTGTTTGACTTTAATACAAACACAATAGCTTAAATGTTTAGTGTAACAAGATTTTATCGTATTCACAGCTAAAATGTAGTATCGCATGATCATTTAGCTTCCTTGAAATATTTGTAAATGCGTATGATGTCAATGTTGTAGACAATAAATATTGTCTTTAACATTTTTGTTCTCAACTCTAGTCTTTCAATTCCATTCGAAATATTTAAGATATTTTATTACAAAGTTAAATGCCTCACGCACATAAAGCATGTTGGTATAAACAAACACGCCAATTTGTTCTCTAAAGTCGGCGAAAATAAAAGAATTTAGACATAATGTGTTTTATATGGTTATACATTGTTCTCGTTGTATATTTGTCTATGTTTCAAGTATGTATAGATGAGACTACGTATAATAAAGAATATATATATATAGTGTAGTGATATATTTAGTAATTACTGGTATTCTTATTTACGGTCAAATAAACAAAAGTTGACTTTGGTTTGTGACGATGGATGTTGGCAATAGTTCACTGCAAAGATCTGATTTACAGTGTCAAAATATTAAAAAAACAAAATATATCGTTTAAAGAACTACACACAAAATTTAAAATTTGTTTATCTTAGCATCTAAATAACCCTGACTGATTAAAAAAATCTACATTCTCACATATCTACTCCTTGTAAAGAATAAAGACACGTTATGCCATTGTGAACTACATCAACATGTCAACTTAGTTCTATACCGACCATTGTCAGTTTAAGTATGAATTTTATCAAATTAGCATTTCATATTTCATTACCAGATTATAACATAATAGAATCATGTTAAATATCAATTAATTTTGTTTATTTATGCACTTATCAACATTAAAGTTATAATTATTTATATTTACTTATTTAACAGTTAAGTTTTAAAGTACAAAATCAGTAAAATGAATGACTTTAAAAAATTTAATTGTTCTTATATTTTACACCAGTTTTTACAAAATCAAATATTCACAACTTCAAATTTATTATGAAAACTATTCAACAGATATTTATTTTTTGTAAAAGTCTAATTGCTATTCATTGAAAAAAAGGTAACTGCTTAATACATATAACAGGTCTAGTGCACTTCCAAGTAAACTAGTAGTGCACATCTAGTGCACTCCAAGTGCACTTTGTGTAATTTTAAGTGTGAACTCAACTGTATTTTGAAGTTATTGCCCTTTGTTCATTTTTATATGCCCGAAAAGGCATATTATGTTATACCCCCTTGCGTCCGTCTGTATGTCTGTCCGTCCATCCAGACGTTAGCAATTTGGTTTCCGGAGCATAACTTAAGTTCCATTTGGTCTACAATACAATCTTTTAACTTCATAGGATGATTGTCCATATTGGGTAGAAGACCCCTATTGATTTTGGGTTCAAAAGGTCAAAGTCACTATTACCTTAAAACTGAAAACAGGTTCCGGAGCATAACTTAAGTTCCATTTGACCCAAAAACTTCATAGGATGATTGTCCATATTGGGTAGAAGACCCCTATTGGTTTTGGGGTCACAAGGTCAAAGGTCAAGGTCACTATTACCTTGATACTGAAAACAGTTTCCGGAGCATAACTTTAGTTCCATTTGGCCCATAATATTCAAACTTCATAGGATGATTGTCCATATTGGGAAGAAGACCCCCTATTGATTTTAGGGTCACAAGGTCAAAGGTTAAGGTCATTATTAATAACTTAAGTTACAATCAACCTACAGCTGTAAAATTTTATAAGATGAACAGCTAATTCCCATGTCTTACAAATGCTTCATCCTTACTAAAAAAAACACACTTTTGGGTATATGATGCTCCGCCTAGCGGTGCTCTTGTTACACTTTGAATTTTACCCGGGACATAACTCTGAAACTATAAGAGATATCATCATGAAACTTTATAGATAGATAGATCTCATTGAATAGAAGTGCAGCACAAAACACCATAACTCTGCCTTGCCTAATTTTGGAGTTTTTGCCCTTTATACATGTTTTTATACTTTCCTGTGTTCAAAACCTCGGGGAGTATCACCGGGTTCAACCGGTTCCTGATTATCTAAATTACCAAAGCAGACAAGTTGTTTCCTTGTCTTCTTTTTTTAGAAAAAAGTCAATTATGTTTTATAAATAGCTCTTGGGATGCTGTTTCAAGAAGGTTTAACAGTGATATGATGCACTTTTCCACAATAAAATTACTGAAATACTTAGTTTGAAACAAGGCAGTATTGTTTTTCCAACAGAAAACAAAACAGAATGCTGCTTTAATGACAATCTTGGTGATAATATGCTATACTTCTGTATACTGCAGTAAAACTGTGAAAGACTAAATCACTGTAACTGTCATTGTGTAATTGCAAAAAAAAAGAAAAAGATAGTTCAGGTATATTTTCAAGCAGTACTTTTGTCCAAATTGCAATATGACACCAAAAATAAATACAAAAATGAAAGCCTTTTTTTTTGGAGGGTGGGGGAGGGGATAGAATACACAATAGGCCTTTAAAAAAATTATGTTTTTTTACCTTACTTACTTCCATTTTTGGTTAAAAATATGAAAGACAAATAATGTTTAATTAAAAGTTGATTGAATTATATCCCTTGAATTACTGTCAGCTTTTTGCATTCTACAGTCACATAAAAATTGTTAAAGTCTTAATTATATGTCAATATAGTTAATTGTTTGATAAATTTTCAGTTTTTATGTTTTTAATATTCACAGTACATTGAATTATAATTTGAAGCAGAATAATTTGACTAAGGAGATAATTTAACTGACAACTTATCTAATAAATTATTCCATGTAATACTTTCTTAAAAAATTGTTAAATATGAATATGAAATTTTCTTTTTAAGAAAAAATCTTAAACGTACTTTGATAGTTGAATTTGACACTAAGTTTTGAAGATAATCCAAAAATGGTATTGACTTTCTGTTTGACAAGAAAGGAGGAAATTTTACATTTTTTACTTCCTCTTTTGGTTTTTACTGAAAAGATAAAGGGGAATAACTCCCCATCTGTACATTTTCCATGAATTTCCATGAAAACTTCCTGAATTTTCATGGAAATTGCCAACTCTGGATAATTCGGACGTAAGTTTCCGGAGTTGTTCAAAGAAAACTGAAAAAAAAATGTGAATTTTCATGTACTTTCTCCATAAAGTTCGAGAGCTTTTTTCATGAAACTTTTCCAGAGTTTTCCATGAAGATGTTCCAGAGTTTTTAAAGCAACTCTGGAAATTGTTTTGCTAAAATGACATAATACTCTGGAAAAAATGTTCCAGAGTTACTCTGGAAAATGTTCCAGAGCCACTCTGGAAAAAAATCCGCAGTTAAAAATAGGCTCTGGAGTAAGATGCCATTAGCCTTGAAAGAATTCTGGAATTACTATGGAATTCACTCTGGATGATTCTGGAAATGCTATGGAATTCACTCTGACATTTTGGGATTACTGAAATGATGGTTGCATACTCAAATCAATTGACCTTTTAATTTGCATTTGTGGTTTTATTAGCAAATCCAAAAAAGCACTCTAGTTGTCAAGAATTTAAACACTTATATTAATGATCAACATTATTTTTTGTCCAATCACGTAGTATTTTTCAAATTTATGCTAAGTCTAACTTTGGTTAATGTGTACTAACTAAATAAAATTTACTTAATCTGTCGTCTAACCAGTCTAACAAACTTCAATAATGCATTATATTAGGAAGGAGTTAGAGGTATGGTTTACACTCTGAATTATAAAATATATAGGTTAGCAAAACAATGCCAACGTAAAAAAAAAATAGGCTTTCTAAATGTGAGGATACAATCAATTGATTTATTACATAGATAATACATGTGGGCAGGCAGAGACAAATGATTACATAGTAACTTTTTATATCCTTTTAATTCTAAAAAAAATGTCTGACTGTTTTAACTTTATATTTTCTAGAAAAAAGTAACCCAAAAATATTTTCTTTCACTTGATAGGAATGAGCTGCATTAACAATCCTTGATTTTAAAGATACAATGATTACATTTTTTGGCTGGAAAACTCATTGAAAATGGACCCCCTCCACCTGTAAACCAAAATTGACACACAGAAAAAAAGAACTGTTATTCAAAAGAGAAAATCAATAGGGATTTTAAATGTTAGTGAATAACTTGAATTTATAACAAATTATCTCTAGTGTATTTCGCTCACGTTTTCCATTATTTTAAAAGGATGTACACATTTCATTAACTTCATTGTTTTTACCTAATTGCATCGTTTTCCTTCCTCGCTGTTTTTGTTTCAGATATTTAATAGAAACATGATAGAGGTACTGTAGATAAAGGTATAAATTCTGTGACATTTCAGTAAAATATGTGCCTGATTATATGTGAAAGGGCCATTTTAATGTGACATGCTAGAAACTTGACAAGGTGTAGACATCTTGTAGAGCGAAAGGGCGGAGATATCGGTGACTTAGAGGAATGCTTTGTTTTTGATTGAAAAAAATAATGTTGATCATTAAATAGGTTAGTGTTTAATAATAGGCATTAACAAAAATAATTGGTCACCTGCCTGCTGCAGGCTTGACCAATTATTTTTGTTATTACGTATTATTAAACACTAACTTATACGTAATTTGCACATTTCACAATTATTTCTAAGTCAGAGTGTTTCATTCAAACAAATGTAATTTAACATCCATCTAGTACAGATGTATATATCCTTCACTTCACATGATGCAACATCTTCTTGACTTGTGGTGTGACCTCTCCCATGGATACTGAAAAATATGAATTATTTGTATATAAATACATGTACTTGTGTTACATGCACAATGTCAATATAATTAGAATTGTTTAAACATGATTGATAAAAAACATGAAAGGGTGAAAAAAGTTAAGATGGAGAAATTACAATTAAATGATTTTTGCAGAATATCAGCAAAGAACCATGCTTTGATGAAAATAATTTATTTTTGGTCAAAATCAACATTATGAAAAACTTGTGTCAATTATATATCCCTGCTTTTCCTATATCTATATAATGACAACTTTATGTAATGGCAGTTTAAATTACTCAATCTTTCACAAGACGTACTTAATTGCCACTGAAAGTTTGAGATGTGTTCAGTGGAGTCAGTATAACAATAAGTATATGCATAAAACATGAAGAACAACATTTTGTTCAGACTTTGGAAAAAAGCATGCATTTATATGAAAACATGTTACTTCGACTTCTTTCAACAAAACAAACTAAATTATTACCAAGATAGTTCTGTAAGCATTCTGTATTCAACAGTACATTTAACACTTTTCCCTCATCTGACATCCTTTGAGTTGAAACATCTCATGTGACTCCAAGACTTGAAAGTTTGCAACCTAATATGTTGAAAAAATAAACATATGTACATGAGTGACAAGAAATTACAATTAAGGCATATTATGAATTTTATTAAATGTGAATTTGGAAATGCATTGCTTGATATGGAATCTGTTTCAATCACCAATATTTTGAATGGAAAATTATAATCTCTGATTTAAAATTTACCACCATTATTTAAAAATGAAAAAGATTTACTATTAATATTGAAAAGTTACATGTACATGTATGTAGAAATATAATCACCGAGACAGTGAAAGTTTGAAAAAACTAAAATAATAAGTGTTAAAAAATAAAAATACATTTTTACTTACTGTTAGAAATGGCTATATACATGTAGTTCCCTCCATTTTAACTGAATCATGAAAAAAAAAAACATGTTTAAAAGTTCATATTTCCAGAAAACTTTTGAAAATTTGTCCAGTTTAAACTCATTTGATCTAATTTCCAATGCTCAAACAAATTATTTCCAGTTATAACTTTTAAGCAGTTAGGCACTAATAAACATTTTTTTTCAATGCTTCTGTTCAAATGACCCATCTAGAAGGAGTGTTCTGGCCTATGATTTGTTCTGCAAGGGTATTAAGTTACTTGGGAGCTACAGAGTAATATAGTATGTTGTAAACCTGCTTTACCTCTTTCTATTCTCTTATATCAGATAGGTGAGTTTAACTTTGGTAGTTATGGAAACAGTTGGTTCCACTTGAGGGGTTATAAATATTTACTTTCTGGCTGATGCTGATTTGAATGTTCCAGAAATTAATCACTTTACATAAGTTACTTCTACACAGGATGAATATATAAATTATATATACAATGTACTTCAATAGAGATACATAATAAATTTATCATCAATTAATAAATAAATATAAGTGCATGACAAATACATTAGTTGTTGTTCTTAAATTTAAATTGTTTCTCTTTAATTGTGTATCTTTCTTTTCTCTTAAAAACCAATTCATCTGCTATTATAATAACAATATTAATGTTTTTATTTGATAACTAATATTTTTATATTTTTGTGAAAATTGACATGTCATGTCAGTAGGATAGTAATATTTGTTGTATAATGTACTTATTTTGTTGTCTTTGGTGTGGCTTTTTTCCTTGCCTCTGACCTCTTTTTATACCCCCGCACAACAAAGTTGTAAGGGGGGTATACTGGAATCAGCTTGTCCGTCCGGCTGTCTGGCCGTCCGGCCGTCCGTCGGTTTTTTCTTGTCCGCCCAATAACTTAAGATTCCTTTGACCCACAGTCTTCATATTTTGCATGGAGGTTAGTCATGACGAGAAGATGACCCCTATTGATTTTGAGGTCACCAGGTCAAAGGTCAAGGTCACAGGGGCCTTGACATTAAAAAGCTTGTCCGCCCAATAACTTACGATTCATTTGACCCACAGTCTTCATATTTAACATGCAGGTTAGTCATGACAAGTTGATGACCCCTATTGATTTTGAGGTCACCAGGTCAAAAGTCAAGGTCACAGGGGCATTGACTTCAAAAAGCTTGTCCGCCAAATAACTTAAAATTCCTTTGACCCACAGTCTTCATATTTGGCATGCAGGTTAGTCATGACAAGTAGATGACCCCTATTGATTTTGAGGTCACCAGGTCAAAGGTCACAGCCACCTTGACTTTAAAAAGTTTGTCAGTCCAATAAATTAAGAAACCTTTGACCCACAGTCTTCATATTTGACATGGAGGTTAGTCATGATTAGTAGATGACCCCTATAGATTTTTGGGACACTGGGTCAAAGGTCAAGGTCACAGGGGCCTTAAGTATAAAAAGCTTGTCCGTCCAATCACTTAAGATTCCTTTGACCCACAGTCTTCATATTTGGCATGGAGGTTAGTCATGATTACCCCTTTTGATTTTGAGGGTACTGGGTATAAGGTCAACTAAAAGAAATTTCCCCTCAATTGCTTAAGAATGCCTGTCCACAGTGTATTGATTTTGACATTTTCACATTTGAAGCATGTAGAATACATAACTTAGAATGCACTGGTCCAGATTTGGCAGGGACATTGTCCTTGAGCTCTAAATGGCCACTGTTGATTCTGACAAAGTGGTATGCGAGGGTATTCATGCCATGACAGTGGCAGTTCTAGTTAATGTTCAGTTTTTGTTGTTGTACTCTGCTGTCTTTCCAAAAAGTCTGTCTGTGTTGTAAATTGATGTTTTTCTATCAATGTTTTCTTTTCTTTGTTCTCCTTGTTGTTTTTGGTCTTTTTGATATCTTAAGTCTTCATTGATGTCTTTTGTTAAATTTGTTTTGTTGGTCTACTTTGTCTCTGTTATATAATTGTTAGTCCCCTACCGGTTTAACCGGAGGGGACTTTAGGTTTACCCTCCGTCCGTCTGTCCGTCTGTCTGTCTGTCCGTCTGTCTGTCCGTCTGTCTGTCTGTCTGTCAGTCCGTCAGTCCGTCCGTCCACAAAACTGGATCCCGCGATAACGCAAAAAGTACTGAAAATATTTTTATGAAACTTGATATATGGATAGATGGCAGTATGGAGATTATGCACGTCTTTTTTTTTTCTTCCTATGTTGAAAATTCTGGTTGCTATGGCAACAAATAGTCTGAAAATATGGCAAATTTAACACATAAACTGGATCCAGTGATAACTCAAAAAGTACTGAAAATATTTTTATGAAACTTGAAATATGGGTAGATGGCAGTCTGGAGATTATGCACATCTTTTTATTTTCTTCCTATGTTGAAAATTCTGGTTGCTATGGCAACAAATAGCCTGAATTTCAAGATTTCTGATTTAAATTTTTCAGCTTTTTCACTATATGTTCTCTTTATTTCTTAAGGTGTTTACTTCAACTTTAAATATAAGTTCCTGGTCATCAACCACATCATATGTGACAAGGTTTATAACTCTAGCACAAAAAATATTAATATTACCTCCTTGAACTTAGATTTTTTAGGGGAAAAAAATGTTGTCTTTTTTAAATAACTTCTTTATTTCCTAATGTATCTACTTCAAACTTCATATATATGTTTCTTATTATCACTCGACATTTTTGAGAAGGTTAAATACTCTAGCAAGACTATTTCCAGAATTATGTCCCCCTTGAACTTAGATTTTTTTCGAGAAACTGGTATTTTCACTCCAACTGCTTCATTCCTTATAGGATTTACTTTAAAATCCCACATCGTAATAATATGACAAGGTTGTATAAACATAATTTCCTTACTAAGCATGGAAACTTAACACATTACTGTGATATAAACAAACTTATTTTATTATGTTTTGTGGTCGATATTTTCAAATACAGACTTCATCCTCAAATTCATTATAAATGGCAATACACAGGAGTGTATGACAATTAAAGAACTTTTTGAGGGACCGGTAGGGGACTACTGTATTGCCCGCAATACTATCAAATGCTTGTTATCTTTGGTTTCCTTTGTTGACTTTGGTCTTTTTGTACTCTCTTTGGTCTCAAAAGTTGGATCTAATGTGTTTCCTTTGGTCTTTCTACCTATCCTTTGCCTACCCTTGCTCTTTGTCTTCCTTATCAACTTTAGTCTACATTGTTGTATTTTTAGCTCGACTTTTCTATGAAAAGGGGAGCTATCCTACTCGCCCCGGCGTCGGCGTCGGCGTTAGCGTTAGCGTCGGCGTTGGCGTCACACCTTGGTTAAGTTTTTCGTACCACCCCACTTTATTTCAGAAGTATTACAAGTATGGCTTTGAAACTTACCATACTTGTTCACCATCATAACCTCCATCTACAGACAAGAGTACATAACTCTGTCAAGGTTTTTGACAGAATTATGGCCCTTTTTTGACTTAGAAAGTGTATTGAGCTTGGTTAAGTTTTTTGTACCACCTCACTTTATTTCAAAAACCATTGGAGGTATTGCTTTGAAACTGACCATACTTGTTTACCATCACGACCTTCATCAACAGACAAGAGGACATAACTCTGTCAAGGTTTTTGACAGAATTATGCCCCTTTTTGACTTAGAAAATACATTGAATATGGGTAAAATCCACTTATTGCCTTAACCCTTTGAGATATTGCTTTGAAACTTTTAATGCTATTTCACATCATTACCCCCATCTGTACGCAAGAGAAGGTAACTCTGTTCAAGGATTTGTTTTAAAAATTAAGGCCTTTTATCGACTTAGAATCTTGGTTAAGTTTTTAGTACCAGTCCACTTTTTGACTGAACTGTTTGAGATATTAATTTGAAAGTTGGAATACTTGTTTACAATCATGATTCCCAAACATGTCCAGGAGAAGGTAATTCTGTCAAAGATTTTATTTGAATTATGGCCCTTAACTGTCAATGTTTTGTATTATAGGCAAGCACTAAAAAAGTCGAGCGCGCTGTCTTACGGACAGCTCTTGTTCTTCTTTATCATGTTTGGATTAAATTTCCTAACTTTGTCCTCCTTGTTAACTTTGGTCTCTATTGTTGTTTTTTTCTCCTAACTTTGGTCTAATTTGCTGAATTTTGTTCTCCTTGTTAACTTTTGTCATTATTGTTGTCTGTTGTCTTTTCTGTTAACTTTGATCTTTATTGATGTATTTTGTCTTGATTGTTAACTTTTCTTTGTCATTATCTTTGTCTTTTATTTTCACTGTTAAGAAATGAAACAAGTTTTTAGTTTTTATTTGTCAATTGAAAAGCAGGGATATAACAAGATAGAAATTATGTTTATATTGTTTATTTGTTAATGTAATATTATCTGTCCTGTCAATTTTGCAATTTACATTTTTATAGGTCATATGGACAGTTTACTATTTATAGAACTGTAAGTCCTTTGAAATTGAAATACAAGAATACAGTTTCTCCTACATAGTTAAGTTTGGCTTAACCAGTAATTGCAAGAATTGTATTTCAAGCTAAGTACAATAATAATTTTGGCCATTTTTCAGTCACTGGTTTGAGGTTTTAGTTAGAAATTCCATACACATTTGTTAAAGAGATTGGAGGGTGTATTAATTGCAAAGCCTACAAGGTCATTATTTTAAAAATGTCAAAGGTTGAAAATGGGTTTAAAAGTCTGGCCTTGATTCTTCTGAATTCAGTGGATGTGTGATAGATATTTAAGTCATTATGTTAGTTGAAAGAATACTGTACATTGCCAAATACATGTATGGAGGTCTGATACTTAAAATTCAATACAAAATGTCAAAGGTCAAGGTCAGAAATTTGAAATTCAATGATTAAAAATAGTGTTTAGGCATCTGATATTTTGTATCTATATAAAAGATAACATTTTCTTTGCATGGGAGTTTTGTAATGTCATTTGGGTCAACGTATTCAAATTATTTTGGTATGACAATCTTCATTGCTTTAATAAGTTTGATTAACATTTATTTATTTAATTCACCTTCTAGATTTTGATTCCTCACCTTTTTGTACTATACAACTGGAAAAATATTTTTTTCTAATACTGCTCATCTAATCATTTAAATAATCAATCTTACATATTAACTGACCTCATTCATGACCAAGTGACCTCATTTTGGCTGGTGTATATTTAAGGCCCATTTCAAAAAAAAATGAAAGTTTGTCTCGTTTTCATTTCTTTCTGAACACTTCAATTATCCAATATTATTCTCTAAAGATTTTTTTTTTATTGACCAGTATGTAAAGTTCGTTTTTGTAATATTAAAACTGTAACCTGTTTTCTACTGCCATATCTAGACAATAGAATAAGTATTTTAAAATGTTTAGGCCTCTAAAGCATAGGATATTTGAATTAAATAGATGTTATCTTGAACTTGGCAAATGTGGGTTCTTTTCCATGCTAAATATCCGGTTCAAACAAACTTATACTGTGCACTACTGGTTAACCTGATGTGCTTATTTTTGAAGCTGTAACTGTAAGTGTTTGGTCATACCCCAGAATTAACTAGGAAAAACCCAAAATATTCTTAATCCTGGAGTAAGTCTATTGCACTTTGTCCATCTTCATTCAAGATTTACATTCTGTCAATAATGAGGGCAAATAATCGCAGGTTTCTCAATGCAACAGTCATTGTTACTGCCCATAAATTGAAAATAGCCAGAAAATGTGACCATACACTTATTGTTAACTGGGGAAAGGTTAACCAAATGATGAAATACTTAATTCTTATATAAATTTTGGTGGTAGGGGGCTGAGGTGATATTTGGCTTTGGACTAGAAACAGAAATTTGTGGTTACTAGGGTAACTTCACTAATGGTTTGCATGTTTTCTTTGGTACTAATTAGAGCAATTGTTAGTTTGTTATTGCTAAACTAAAAGTACAAAAACAAACCTCATTCTATATCATCAGCCTATTAATGAATAACAAATTCATCAAACATCAAAATAACTTTTTCAGATATTTATGTTTTTATTCTCCTTCTGTAAGACAAGTGCATTATACAAATAAATACTTTCTTCGTAAAAATGCAGCTTAAGTAAATAGCTTTCCTTGTATTGAGAATTCTTAAGAAATGCATGCAAGTTGACAGATTTCTTGGTTTGACATTGTTTAGCTCTGCATTTATCTACTCCTTTTTTTACTAGAATGTCTTTTTCAAACTTCTTGTTGCTTGGAATTATATGTTACATGTAGAATACTAATCCTCTGATATTTAGTGCATTTTGCATTTCTCTTTTCTTTTCAGTTACCAGCGACCTATCGTGCCAGCTCTGTATATCAGCATGCCACTGGTTATAACCAGTAACACCCAGTCACATGCCCATAGACGCTCTTTACACCTTCCTCACTCACACCCCCTAACACCGGTACCTTCCAACACACTCACATCAAACAGTCATTCTACTAAAATGAGCACATCTGTTGCACACACTGTAGAAAATAACTCCACCCCTAGCTCACCTAGGCAAAGATCACTCACAATTAGCCACACCCATCCTCTAACGGCTCCGCCCATGTCTAAGTTATCACCATCAGATCACAGCTCTGAGCGTTCGCATTTTGCCTTTGATTTCACTTACAGCTCTCCTGTCCCAGAGGAAAACCTAGCGCCCTCCTCCCCACCAGTATCACATGCACGTAGTACAACCTCCCCTATGAAAGTTACGGGGCCTCCAAGTGGACCGCCAAACAATAGGAGGTCCTCAGATTCAGATATAAGCACTCCGCCTAAAGGTAAGTTCTAGATATATTTTTTTTCATTTTTAAGAGATATTATTACTTAAATTTTGAAAATAATTCCTAAACTAAAATCATAACTAAACCTCCACTAGAAAAGCTAAAAAGACACCATTTGAACAGAGTATGAGACCCATAAAGCCTAACCAAAAAAAAAGTCTTCCTCTGCAAATTGCCATATGACCTTACAAGAGTCGGTGCTACTTAAAACTGACCAATCAAAGAAGAAAAATGATTCTTTTATATATACATGTATTATATATATCTTATGAAATTTTATAACAATTATTATAATACTGCAAGTTTGTAACATCTCTTTCCATTGGATAATTGTGACATTTATATAGTTTATATGCACGACTGCTATCAATTTATGAAGAAATCTCACTTTTTTTGTCTCAAAATAGAAGTTTTCTTTATTACAAATTTGAGACAGGTTATATTACCATATATAAACGCTTGTTTGCAATATAACCCAAGTTGCTATTATACAAACAACCTTTTATATAGGACCTTATAGCTTGCAAAAATCGTTATAACTAATAATATAACAGCTTTTTGCCATGAGGACATCTTTTTACATTTGCCTAAATTTACTGAGTATTAGATATTATAAGATTTTTGTTACAATTTAAAAACAAAGTACATTGTATTCTTAAAGAAAGGAGTAAAATTTAGCTACCCATCTTCTATAGATGTATCATTATCAAATACATGTGTAACATTGTATCATGTTTTAGGGAGCAGTCTTGCTGGAAGCAGTGGAAGTGGGAGCGGAAGTGGAACCAAAAATTTCCCCAAACCATGCTCGCAGCAGATTAATATTGAACTTATGGTTTGTACTTCAACTGAATAAAGAACTTATGGTATGACCTTGAACTCATGAACTAAATATTGAACTGATGGTATGACCTTGGACTTAATATTGAACTTGTGGTTTGACCTTGGACTTAATATTGAACTTATGGTATGACCTTGAACGTAATATTGAACTTATGGTACGACCTTGAACTCATGAACTTGACATCTTGTGTGCTAGTTTATATTCCATATACCTTCTTTAGATAGATTTGATGAAGTTACTTTGTCCCTTTAACCTTAATCATACTGAATACTATAATGTCATACAGTAGGTTGTGGTAGGAGTGGATCTAGGATTTATTTAAATATAATGCCTGGAAAACACAACAGGCCTTGACCACTCAAAATCTATACTTAAGTTATGCCAGGCAGTTATGTTTACTGGTAGATAAATTGATATTTGAAATTTGATTTTCCATCAGAATAACCTGTAGTATTAGGCAAATTTGCATAAGATATTGAAAGAAATATGAAAAAAAAAACTTTTTTTAACAAAAAAAAACAACAAAAAAACCCAAACACTTAATTTTCTAGAGTATGCAATTTGAATGAAACAATTTACTTCAAGTATGTTACTTGAACTGAAATGGGTTTAGTTTATAACTTCTGATGACATTTTTTTTTTCAGAAGTATCCATTGTTTACAATGACATCTTTTCCCCCTGGTTTTATCATACATATAGGTGGTGTGGTTGCTGCCAGGTCCATAAAACTTCTAGATAAAATACACAACCCAGGTTCGTATATTTTTTTATACATGTACATTGTAGTATTAACAATTGTATAAATTTTGTTGTTAGTCTTTTTTCACAAGATATTAAAGGGATTTAACTCACTGCAGTGTTAGGGCAGTTCTTCTAGGTGTGTTGCATATATCTTGATCATGAAGTAAAAGAATTCTGATTCTTACGTTTTTCATTCATTATCATATATAAATAAGCGTGAACAGATGAGTTAGACATTTGAAAGTGCATTTTATGTGTGAAAAGGCAAGATTTGAGCATTTAATCATCCAAGTGCCTTCTCCGGTATATACCGGAATACGGTATATTAGTTCGGCGCTCCCAACACTTTTTTAGTCTGGCTCATCTTAAAACTGCGTGCCTCCAGATTAGAGTCAATTTTTCCCAAAATTTCAAATTTGTTCCAAGAAATACAAATGTTGCCAAGTAATAAATTATGATATATAAAGCACTTCCAGTATATAATTGAGCCGTGCCATGACAAAACCAACATAGTGGGTTTGCGACCAGCATGGATCCAGACAAGGCTGCGCATCCGCGCAGTCTGATCAGGATCCATGCTGTTCGCTGTCAGTTTCTCCACTTGTAATAGAGTTGGTAAGCGAACAGCATGGATCCTGATCAGACTGCGCATCCAGACTGCGCGGATGCGCAGGCTGGTCTGGATCTATGCTAGTCGCAAACCCACTATGTTGGTTTTGTCATGTCGTGGCTCATATTATGTGTGTTAATTATAGAGGAGCCGGAGACGAGAGATGCCTGGTGGAATGAGATACGTACTGAGATTCGTTCGCATACCCGCGCCATGGGTTGTCATGCTGTCATTGGTTACTGTGAATTAACTTCTATCTGGTAAATGTATATTTATGTTGGTCTTGTACATAATATTTTCATGTAAATATATTTAACCTACTGAATTACTTGAATGGACTTTCAGTTTCAGAACTTTACATGATTAATTATAGGGATATGAAGTTATAAATTTGAAGTTGGTCAACCAACAGCATAGATCATGGTCACACTGCCGAGCTGTTCAGACTGGCCTGTGATTAAACTTATGACTAAGGGTTGAACTACTATTGTGTTGAAAAATTTTCACTCATACTTTGATTGTTAAAATATTTGAAATTTTGGCTCCGAAATGAAATATATTTCATATCAATAATTTACTAGGGACAAAGTAAGATTAAATTTTACTTTCTATTCATGTATTAATTTAAGTGATGAATTAATACTGCTGTCAGCCACTGGCACAGCCGCCAAGGTCAACTTGAACCTGGACCAATATCTGCAACCCTCCGTGGTCGAGGGGTTAGAGTCGATGACTTCTAATCCATTAACCTCTCTGGCGTGGGTTCGATCCCCGGGAGATGCTTTGGTAGTTTAGCGCGGAGGAAGGGAGTCTAGTACTGGTGTAACTCTCCAGGAACGATGGTTAGGAAACTACCCGCCTATATGACTGAAATACTGTTGGAAAAAGGCGTAAAATAAAACAAACAAACAAAACAAGCAACCCAAGGCCAACTCCCAGCAACTGTTGTCAGCTGGGGACCGGAATCTTGCAACAGAAAAAGAGAGGGACCAGGGGAAGAAACTTTTTGTAGATGTAAATTTAGCCAATCAAATGACGTTAAGAAGCGGTGGCAGGTAAACATTACAAAATGTTGTAGAAAACAAGAGCGATCAATGATCATATGTATCGCCTCATGATGGCCAATTTCATGTTGGGACAAGTTTTGTGACAGACGGAGAAGTGATTGGAGTAGTGGCGACATAAATTCCTGTAAAGTTAGAATGAAATTGCCCCAGTAGTTATGAGGAGTAGTGGGGACAAGTTTTGTGACAGACGGAAATATATTCGAATCTTTACCATTATATCTTACAATGATTTCGTGCGCTATAATCTTACTAAATATTGATATTGTTGTAACAATCTAGTAAAGCAATATTTAATTCATTATATGGTAAGATTACGTTTAGCTTCCAGAAGAAGTACATGTAAATACAAGCAACCATTTAAGCAGAGCAAGACTTTATTCTTAAAAGCTGCCCGGGCACCAAAACTAATACGCTAAAGACGATTTAATAATGCCATGTATTCATCCGCAACATATCCACAAATGCCCTGAAAACCTTTGATGGATAAGTTCTGGGCGATTGTAAATAAGGTAGCATCCCAGACAAAATTTTAATTTCTGTAGTTTAGTTTAATAATATTTTATTGCAACTATATAATACATGTAAGATATGAATAACACAAAAAAAAAAATCAAATGTACATATAAGTATAGTGCAAATGGGTTGGGCTACAAGTTATTACAACATTAGCAACAGCCCTTCCCACAAAGTCAAACTTTATAATACATATATTCCGGATAGTTTCATAAGAATAGTTACACAAGTGGAAGTGAGAAAAAAATCAAAACATGCACGCACGCACGCACACACACACACGCACACCAACGCACGCAAGCACACACGCACACACGCACGCGCATGCACGCACACACACACAGACACACACACTTACATATTTCTTATAAATTATCAATTAAAATGCTCCATAGAATTAAGATAGAACAGGGTCTTTCAAATAGAAATTTTAGACCCTGGGTAGAATGGGAAATTATTTAGCTTGACAAATTAAAAAAAAAATTAACAGAGAGAGAGAAGAAAAAAAATCCCCTTCGTTGCCTGTCCCATGAAATTGACAGTGATGATGTGTGATATTTTACGTCATATATCTACTTTACGTACACGTGTGTCAACAAGGAATTGACATATTTGTAAACACATTGTAAGTTCTACATAATGTTTTGGAATTTTATAATCATTGACAGATGGAAATAGCGGTCAATTGAAGTAAGTAAAGTATTTACATGTATTTATCGGTACCACTTTAGAATAAGAATAAAAGCGGAACATAATGAAGACTGTCTATGACTGTATGAGTGACCTGGATTTTGTTTTGTACTGAACAAAAATTGTAGAAAGTGGATAGATTAAAGAGATAAAAAAACATATACCATTACAATTTAACCAGATAGCTCAGCCGGTAGAGCAGCCTAGACTTTGTATGGACATGGTTATAGGAAGGTCTCAGGTTCAAGTCCTGATCTGGTTTTTACTTGTATAGATCAATTTATAAAAATCTTTTAGAATGTTTAATAAATTTTTGTACTTCACAAAAAACAAATTCATTTTCGACATCATTAAGTAATGGGTTTCCAAATAAGAGTTCTTCTGTATTTATGGGGTGAAAAGGTCTAGTAGCTAAAAAAAGTTAAGTCTTTGTTCAGTAAAATGTTTGCATTTAAATAAATAGTGCTCTGCATCTTCTTCTCCATTACCACAGTCACAGAAAGGATTTTGACGTAAGTAATTCCTAAACAAATCTGCATTTAAATTACTGCATTGATTTCTTATTCTAGCATGATGAACAGAAAAAGTACGATCCCCACTTAAAAAGAATTTAGGAACAACAGGCGGTTAAAATCACAGGCGCTAGTCACATAATCAAATTTTACATAATCGGTCTACTGCAGTATATATGTATATAAAGATATTTATATACATATATAGACCGATTATGTAAAATTTGATTATGTGACTAGCGCCTGTGGTTAAAATGATTTTTCATTAAATTTTTGAAATTTGAAAGATTTGGAGCATCGCGAATGGTTTGTGAAAGTTCATTCCATAGTTTAACACATGAAGGAATTACAGATCTAGAATAAATTTCTGTATGTCTTTGTACAGTTAAATAGTTTGAGTTATTTCTCAGATCATAATGATTATTTTCATTGACCATTGGAGGGAAAAGTTTAGAAATATACGTTGGTAAAAACCCATGTTTTTCTTTATAAACTAATGCTAATTTTTAAATTTTCCGCCTGTCTGATAAAGAGACCCAACCGATTTCTTTTAATAATTTATCAATAGAAACAGAGCGTGTAAGACCAGTTACTATTCTTGCAGCTTCATATTGCATTTTTTCGAGGGTTTCTTTCTCTACATTAGTACAGCTATCCCATAAGACTGAGGCATATTCCAAAATAGGTCTGAGATATGAAATGTAAATTTGATTAAGTGTTGTACGTTTTAATTTAAATTTTAGCATTTTCATTGACCCTAGGACTTTTGAAGCAGAGGAAGTAATGTTAGTTATATGCTCATGCCAAGTTCCGTCTTTACTTAAAATGACTCCAAGATGTTTGTGATCTTGAACTGGTGTTAATGTAGTAAAAATGTTGAAAATAAGTTTTGGTTGCTCACGGTCTGCCAAAGAGAAAGTAACAACTTCAGTTTTTAAAGGATTAAAATTTACCAGCCATTGTTGGGATCATGAAGAAAATTTTTGTAGATCAGAGTTTAACACATCTTGTATTATATTTATATTAGTTGATGTAACTGCAAGAGAGCTATCATCTGCAAAAAGTCTTGCAGTACTTTCTAAAGACTCGGCTATATCGTTGACATATATAAGAAATAAAAGTGGGCCAAGAACTGAGCCTTGAGGAACACCGGCATTTATATATTTAGTTTCTGCAAATGAAGATCTTACAAAAACTCTTTGCATTCTATTACTTAAATAATTTTCAATCCATTTATTAATTTTCCCTATAATTCCATATTGTTTTAACTTGAATAATAAACCCGAATGCTAAACCCTGTCAAATACTTTAGATATATCACAAAAAACAATACAAGTTGATTTTTTTCATCAAATCCTTTACAAATTTGATGGTACATGTACATATCAATAAGTTGATAGATTGTTGAGTGTCCAGGAAGAAAGCCTGACTGATATTTATAGATAAGATCATTTGAATGTAAATAATTGTATAAATGTTTAAATATTACTCTCTCCATTACTTTACCAAGACAACTGATTAATGATATAGGCCTATAGTTAGATGGAATTCCCTTATCTCCTTTTTTAAATAGTGGCATTACATTAGCTAATTTTAAGCAATTGGGAAAGAAACCTTCTTGAAGAGACCTATTAAAAATAATACAAAGGGGTCAACATATTGTTTTTGAGGTTTCTTTTAGCATGCGATGGCTAATTTCATCCGGACCACTAGCTTTGTTGGTAACTAAATTTAAGAGAATATCAGAGATTTCATGTTCTGCAATTTGAATATTGTCAATAAAAGAATCAGTTTTTAACGAAAAGTCTGGAAGATTTGAATTAGTGCCATCAATTGTGGAGATTGAAACAAAATAATTATTTAAAGTATTAGCAATTTCTTCATCAGATACAGAATAACTGTTGTTTTCATTTTTAAGGGGTGGTATTTTGTCACATTTAGTAGAATTATCTTTAATAAGCATTTTAACAAGTTTCCAATATTGAGATGGGTGTGTGTTATTGGCGACGTCGGTGAGCGGCGTCGTCTCTTATGGAATGCTTTTTATTTTGGCCTATGGAAGGAGCTGTTATTATTAGCAGTTAATGTCATGTTGTGTTAATCAGTTTTATTTTGATTCGTAAAAATCAAGTAAACAAATATGTTATTATATTTGTATTTAATAACTTTATGTAAAACGCATGTGCATTGTGATATTATTTTCACGAACTTGCAGGTTAAGTTCAACAGCTAGTCCCTTAGTTTTATTGACAATACTAAAACCCGGATTTCGAATATCGTTGTGGTCTACATTGATGTCGTATCCATTCATTCATTCATTTATATATTTTCAAAAATTTCCTACAAGAAGAAAGTTCACCTGCAAATGAGTATAAGGATAGGTAATGGAACTGTTGTAAACGATTATCCTATTGATTTCATCCTTATTACGTTTATCTGTTGCGCAGAATGGTTGTTTTTACAAAGTGTACCAGTATCCGGATGTTGAAAGCTATCCGATTTTCTGCAATTACTGCTGTCACATGGCCAATATTCTTTTATGAATACTCTACCATGAATTTGCATGGCTTAATAAAACTGAGCCTGCAACATTTCATAATTTTGTTTAGATCATGTAATGAATATTCTATATTGTTTAAAAAAGTTTCTTGAGCATATTTTTTCACGTTGTTGACTTTCTTTCTTATTTGTTTATATGTGTCCTGGGCAGTCTGAAGTTTTATTAGAATTCTCGCTTTTTGTTTTAGTCTGTCGCGTTTCTGGATGTTCTTCGAATTTCGTTATTATACCAGGGCTTATCATTAGGACGTACAGTTACGAAATATGTGGGTATACATGTTTTTTGCAATATCAAGAAATTTAGTAATAAAATAGTTACATGCTGTATCAATTGAATTATTATGTAGAAAAGACCAATCTGTTGTTTGTATACAAGTATTCAGTTTATTAAAATCAGCTTTTTTGTAATTCCACACACGACGTTTAAAGAGGGCATCAAATTTGAAGTTAATTTTAATGTAAGCATATGTAGCATAATGGTCACATATAGTATTGTCCGTTTTAAAAACTCAAGAGTCATGCAATAAAATATTATTAGAAATGGCAATTAATGGGGTCATTTAAAGTACTTGAATGGTCACTTACACGAGTTGGCTGAGTTATTATATTTGACATGTTGTTAAGATTAAGAATATCCTTAAATTTTCTATTGTTTGAGTTAAGAATAGGTGTTCGGCGCGTTGATTGGTCACTACCCCCGCACCCCCCCCACCCCACACCCACTCATTTCCCACACAAAAAAATTGATACATATATAATATTTAGTAGGCTAAAGGTATGCAACTCGCCGCTCAATTTTCAGCACTCATCTTAATATGAACTCCATAACTTCAACATTTTTTCACCAATTTTCAATATCTTGGTACCAAATGGTAGGGAATTGACTACTCTTAAAGGAAATAAAGCTGTCATTACGATCATTTCAAGTTATCAGAAGATATGTAATCTCGAACTCACCGCAAGTGTAACTCGGCAGAGACCTGACCGCTGGGTTTTCTTCAAAATTACCCGACTAAACGGAAGTTTATTCGAAATATTTCATTGTATTGCGCATATAAATATGATCAAATTATATTATTATTATACCCCCGCACAACAAAGTTGTAAGGGGGGTATACTGGAATCAGCTTGTCCGTCCGTCCGTCCGTCCGGCTGTCCGTCCGTCCGGCCGTCCGGCCGTCCGTCGGTTTTTTCTTGTCCGCCCAATAACTTAAGATTCCTTTGACCCTTAGTCTTCATATTTGGCATGGAGGTTAGTCATGATTAGTAGATGACCCCTATTGATTTTGAGGTCACTAGGTCAAAGGTCAAGGTCACAGGGGCCTTGACTTCAAAAAGCTTGTCCGCCCAATAACTTAAGATTCCTTTGACCTACAGTCGTCATATTTCGCATGGAGATTAGTCATGATAAGTAGATGACCCCTATTGATTTTGAGGTCACTAGGTCAAAGGTCAAGGTCACAGGGGCTTTGACTTCAAAAAGCTTGTCCGCCCAATAACTTAAGATTCCTTTGACCTACAGTCGTCATATTTGGCATGGAGGTTAGTCATGATTAGTAGATGACCCTATTGACTTTGAGGTCACCAGGTCAAAGGTCAAGGTCACAGGGGCCTTGACTTCAAAAAGCTTGTCCGCCCAATAACTTAAGATTCCTTTGACCCACAGTCGTCATATTTGGCATGGAGGTTAGTCATGATTAGTAGATGACCCCTATTGATTTTGAGATCACTAGGTCAAAGGTCAAGGTCACAGGGGCCTTGACTTCAAAAAGCTTGTCCGCCCAATAACTTAAGATTCCTTTGACCTACAGTCGTCATATTTGGCATGGAGGTTAGTCATGATTAGTAGATGACCCCTATTGATTTTGAGGTCACTAGGTCAAAGGTCACAGGGGCCTTGACTTCAAAAAGCTTGTCCGCCCAATAACTAAAGATTCCTTTGACCCACAGTCGTCATATTTGGCATGGAGGTTAGTCATGATTAGTAGATGACCCCTATTGATTTTGAGGTCACTAGGTCAAAGGTCAAGGTCACAGGGGCCTTGACTTCAAAAAGCTTGTCCGCCCAATAACTTAAGATTCCTTTGACCCACAGTCGTCATATTTGGCATGGAGGTTAGTCATGATTAGTAGATGACCCCTATTGACTTTGAGGTCACCAGGTCAAAGGTCAAGGTCACAGGGGCCTTGACTTCAAAAAGCTTGTCCGCCCAATAACTTAAGATTCCTTTGACCCACAGTCGTCATATTTGGCATGGAGGTTAGTCATGATTAGTAGATGACCCCTATTGACTTTGAGGTCACCAGGTCAAAGGTCAAGGTCACAGGGGTCTTGACTTCAAAAAGCTTGTCCGCCCTATAACTTAAGATTCCTTTGACCCACAGTCTTCATATTTGGCATTGAGGTTAGTCGTGATTAGTAGATGACCCCTATTGACTTTGAGGTCACCAGGTCAAAGGTCAAGGTCACAGGGGCCTTTACTTCAAAAAGCTTGTCCGCCCTATAACTTAAGATTCCTATGACCCACAGTCTTCATATTTGGAATGGAGGTTAGTCATGATTAGTAGATGACCCTATTGATTTTGTGGTCACCAGGTCAAAGGTCAAGGTCACAGGGGCCTTGACTTCAAAAAGCTTGTCCGCCCAATAACTTAAGATTCCTATGACCCACAGTCTTCATATTTGGAATGGAGGTTAGTCATGATTAGTAGATGACCCCTTTTGATTTTGAGGTCACTGGATCAAAGGTCAAGGTCATAGGGACTTTGACTTCAAAAAGTTTGTCCACCCATTAACTTAAGATTCCTTTGACCCACAGTCTTCAAATTTGGCATGGATGTTGATCATGACTATAAGGTGACCCCTATTGATTTTGAGGTCACTGGGTCAAAGTTCAAGGTCACAGGGACCTTGACAAAAAAAAAGCTTTTCTTCTCAATTGCTAAAGAATGTCCTGTCTGCAATGTATTGATTTTGACATTTTCACATTTGAAGCATGTAGAATACATAACTTAGCAATGCACTGGCTTAGTAACCTCAGATTTGGCAGGGAGGTTGTCCTTGCGCTCTAAATGGCCACTGTTGATTCTGACAAAGTGGTATGCGGGGGTATTCACGCCAAGATAGTGGCAGTTCTAGTTTGTAATAACTGTTCAATCAAAACATGATATAAAACTATAACAAACCTTTTTTACCGATATGTTAAATTCCAAATCATAATGCAAGTAATAGTTCTACAGAGTGCTCTCCTCTTAATTTTTTGTACGGAGTATTTTCATTGGTCTAAGGTTTTACTCCATACGAATGCTTCCGTTTATACATGTGTACTTTCATTTTGGATTGGAGAATTTGGCATTGTTGTGGTAATACATATCTTGCAGAAACAACCGATTTATTCACATCTTGTGTGCATAAACTATCCAAACATATATGATGCAAATGTGTCGTCTGCAAAATTGTGCCATTCAATTTTCATTCTACTTTTATTCACATATCTCGCAGAAATAGACGAATCTTTCACATCGTGTTGACTGTAAAATTTTGCTGCACGTATAATAGTGTCATTCACTATTCTTTTTTTTGTCGTTAACTTATCATTCAAATACGATAGAATTTATTGAACACAGTATAGGTCATATGGCGACGTCCCAGCTTTATTGTAGTCTAGAAAGTAGTTCTTTAAAATTATGAAATGGCCCAATTAAAGTCATCTCTAGTTAGATTGGTCATAATTAAAGTGTATTTATTGCATGTGTGTAGTTTTTGTGTGTTATATGATGACTTTAAAAGTTGTTTTTTGTGTATTCTCCAGGAACTCATTTGTTGGTGGAAGGATTAAAGATGTACTACCCACCAGCTGTCAGGAGTTTTTAAAGTGGTGAATTTAAACAGTGTTACTACAGAGTGAAGATTTCTGAAAAAAGTAGATAGCTAACCTATTATATTTTGGGCAACATTTGACTTAGATAGTGTTAATGTTTAAAGTTGAAGACAGTATATAATTCATCAAGAACAGTGGAATCCAGAATTAAACCTCAAACTTGACTGATTTACTATAGAACTAATAGTACGAAAATTCACCGGGCCGAGTCCTATTGCTGGAGGAAGACCTCAGTTGCCCTTCTGGGCATTATTTCACCTGAGTAGAACCACCGACGTTCCGTAACATAAAATTTATAACAAACAACATGCGAGTCCTACTGTCACTATACAAAACTGTCAGTATGAACTCATTACATTCTAATAAACAATATTGCAAGCACGTAATAAAGGAATTTCAAAATACATCCGATGATCTAGGTGCGTCATTATCAGTTCACTTTCCACAAATGAATGAAGATTCTAAATTAATAATTAAGCCGCATTGGTAAGCAACAAACATTGACTGGTCATTAGAATGCTTTCATTGAAACCATTACCAAAGAAAATCCACTGAAGTCCAATAGCCTAAAATCATGAAATTTGAAATTTTATAGGTAATCCATAAATATGTTCGGTATTAAATTGATTATCGAATTTTTATACGAGTATTGGGCCGATTGAATGAAAACGTTGCAACGCTTTTTCATTCTAGGATCAAATTGCACAATAAAAGTGATTATACCTGGGGAAAATGTGAGCGAATAGTCTGAAATTGTGTTCACAAATTTTTGGTCCAGACCTACAGCCAGTTTTACAAGAATTTTGAAAAAAAAAATATTTCCCTTCATGTCAAAAACCCTGAGTGAGACCCTTAAATACACGGTGACTAACTCTAAAAACAGGAACATACCACAAAAATCCCAACAAAAGAAAAGAATTCGTGCATTAAAATTCCAGAGTGTAAATATCATAGATGATTTAAATGCCAGTGTAAAAGCATGGAGAAATAGAAAGAATGATTGTGCAATCAGAAAGAATCAAAAAGAAAAGATAATCAGTGTCTATTCCAGGATTTGAAAAAAAAGTGGGGGGGGGGGGTATTTTTTATCCAAAAGTGAGAATTTTTTACATTTGTTGATCCACTTCCTTCTTTCTCTATGTAAATTTTTTCCCCTGCCTCTGAAAAAAGGGGGGCTTCTCAAAAATATGAGTGAAATCCCCCCATCCCCCCTCCTAGAATAGACACTGGATTATAAAGTCTAAGATCCAAAGAACCACATCAACTGAGAGGTACTGAGATTCTGACTATAGAAGGTGAACTTGTAAAATTGATACAGCGAGTGCATCTTACATCCAAAAGGTGAACACGAAGGAGGAAGTGATGCAATTTCGGGTTTGAAGAAGAACAAATCTCTGTCATGTTTTGCATGGACTGACAAACTATCATCTCAGGTTAGAGGGTATGTGTTTTACTTTTACCCCAACTATCATTTCAAAAATGTTGTTAAAATCGAAATGCACACATACATCTAGCAAAACAAATATTCTTACCCCAGTCTACAAAAATGGCCAACCAGTCAACCTAAGTAACTATCGAGGTATATCAGTAACTTCTATTGTATCAAAAACAATCCATACAAATCGACATAAACTTATTCTATAAGACAATCATATTTAGAAGTTGGATTTTCATAAAGCTGTGTCATTTGGTCAAGTGTATACTTGAAACTAAGTCTTCCTGGGAGATGATGCTTCTTTCAACTTAAGATGCACAGAAAGCCTACGGTTACCAACATTTTCTTGTACAACATCCGTTTCTCGAAAACCAGAATAGAAAGACCTGACTTGTCTATTTAAGACCTATATACTGTCATCGTTAAGTGGATAGCTAACCATAGCGTATATAAAGGACAATTGCATGTATATGTATTGAGGTGTGATAACAGGTTTCAACTTCATTCCAAATCTGACTTACAAGTGCAGGTGACGTTGCTTAGTTATCAAGGTAAGACGATGAGATAGGTAACATGGTCGAAGCACGGATCAACAGAGATCAAAAAACAAAAAGTAATGCCACACAATTCAACAGAAGACATTTAAGAATCCGGTCTGCAAAATACAACAATTAAAAGAAACAGCTAAAAGTATACATATGTATGTAATTAGAAAAACTAAGGGTAATGTAGAAGATGTAACAAAGATATATCTTTATCGTAGGACTGTATATTTACTTCTTGGAGCTATATATGAGCCACTGAGAGATGGTCGAAGAAAATTTGAAAACAGGGATAGGGAGGAAACCATCTCTTATAAATACATCAACTCCCATGAAATCGGCAACTGGCATCTTGCATGTACGTATCAAACCGCCAGACATTATTTACAATACATGATGTTAAACTCTACGTTATAAACCAATTGTTTTAAAGTCAACCAATTTGATGTTTGATCCAGACTTATAGGTAAACCCAGTAAAAATCTCGAGTTAAAGATTTTAACTATAAGAGCAATTCCTAAAAAGATGCACAGACGATTATTACTGATATAGCAAACTTTATTAGCGCTCCAAATACACTAATTGCACTTGGATGTTAACACCCTAATGTAAAAAGTGTGCTTAAAGTGTCAAATGAAAGGATAGGTAAAAATAGAAGCTCTGCATGTATACTACATGCGTGTACATAATTTGCATAAAAATGCTTTCAAGAGGCAATTTATAATTATCTTAAACCTTTCATAACGAAATTCACGGTGTTTCACATATGTGTGTATATGAAAGTTTATCTATAATATGTGTACCTATAAAAAGTCAATTTATATATAATTATATTCAGTGGTTACAGAAATTGAGTTGTAAAGGAACGGGGTCTTGTTAAATTGTAATTAAATTAATTGTTGTTAATCAATCAAGCAAATCACTATAGTGGGGCCGAAACGTCTCGCGGACAAGGGCCGAAACGTCCAGGGGCCGATTTTTCGACTGGGGCCGATTTGGTTTGGGGGCGAAAGTCCTGTTTGCTTATGAACGGTATGATACGGCACAGTACGGTATTATTTCAGCGGCTGCGGCGACAACAACAACAACAGGAGCGACAACAACAACTGATTTGCAAAAATCATTTTCTGATTAAAGTTTTTCTATCATTTGTCAACCATATATAAAGGTTGTTGTCAGTTATTCATTTTATTAATATTCAGACGAAGGTAAATCTTTACGCAAATATTCACATATTATTTAAAATAACTTGTTTAAATATTTCGGATATTGCCATTTCGGATATCGTAAACAAAACCATATTGTATACATAGGCACTCGGTTCCACAACTTTCTATGCTTTTTAATTTATTTAAAAAAAAATTTTTTATAGTTTGTATATAAAGTACTAGAAGGTTTCGGAGCCGCCATGTTTTAACGCAACTGAAGTGCATTGACTGTTTAAAATTTTAAGAAATATTTCTGGCTCCTCAGTCACATTTAAAAGAATATTGTTGATGCAGTACGACAGGCAAATAGTCAATAATTGTTGTACCCATATTTGCCTATAGTCTATATTCATCAAAGCCGGAACTAGTGTTTAATTAGAAATTGTAAACCAGTCATCGCACAGCAGCACTTCCGTTTCGAAACCTTGTAGTATTTTATATTGTAACAGGACCGTCAAACAGACATACAGAGATCACAATTAACGTCCTAGTTATTTACCCAGGTTCATTGAAGATTAAATTGAAAATTCAAATATGCAGAACATAGGCATTTTAGAGTTCAATAGTTTCATTGCAAAATAGATTTATGATAATCTGTTTCTATGCCAAAATATCAAATTTATTTCTTAAAGTATAACGAAATGAAAATATTAATTACAAAAAAAAACATAGGGAAAATAGAGAGAAATGACCAAGTCAGGTGATAATAGGTATACGCTACCTTTTGTATCTGTAGACAAGGCAATAAAATGACGGAAAATACTGGCTTATTTAGCCACTACTCTCTGCAATCACACAAATCATGAAAAATGCATGACTTGAAAATAAATAACAAAAAGAGGAATGTTACAAAATATTGAGAAAACAATATCAAGAATAAATATTTTGCTGTACAAATGTATTGAAGTGTATTAAGTTAAATTTAGTTAACAACCCTCTATTACATAAAACCTTACATAAGATATATGACTAGCATGAATATCATGAAATAATGCATTAAGTTATGCTTACTGTTACCATAGATGGGAAAAATAGTGCCGGCTGAATGATTTTGAAAAGATACCAAATGTATTGACAATTAATAAATAAGGCTAAGGAAAAATATTCATTGTTAATACATTATTGTGATTATGAGATTCTATCAGTAAAATGTAATGATAGGCATTCCTGCTACAATATATACAAAATAATTTTTTTTTATTCACAAATTTTAAAAGATTGTGAGCTTTGAATCCTTGTGCCTATGATTTTATACATGTAATATACCGTATTTATCAAGATATTTATTGTATTATCCGCAGAATTTAAAATGAAAGTTTTGAATAGTGAGCCTTTGAAGGATGTGATATTTCACACAAAGTCAGATAGTTCTTTGCAAGTTGTAGAGATCCTTTTTTAGGCACAAAACCATAATTAATTATTTTTCACCCCCTCATGATAAGGGATACAGGGATACAAGGGTTACACAAGGTTACAGTGCATTCTTAACATTGATGATAAAGAATTTTGTTTGTAGGACATATCTATTTAGGACTGCCTTAGACATTTTGGGTATGGAGCTCCAAACGCCTTTAGTAAAATAAATATTTGACCATTCAGCACATAAACTTATCAAATAATTATATCAATAAAACCAAATATATGCTGTTTTGAAAAAAAACCCATATATTTCTATGTCTATAATAATATGCAAAATAAAAAAATGTTTGCTTGTAAAATCCAAACACTTCTCTCAAAATCACCTTGAGCCGCGTCACGACAAAACCAACATAGTGCGTTTGCGACCAGCATGGATCCAGACCAGCCTGCGCATACGCGCAGTCTGATCAGGATCCATGCTGTTCGCTTACCAACTCTATTACAAGTAGAGAAACTGATAGCGAACAGCATGGATCCTAATCAGACTGCGCAGATGCGCAGGCTGGTCTGGATCCATGCTGATCGCAAACGTACTATGTTGGTTTTGTCATGACGCGGCTCAATTGTGTTTGTAGGACATATCTATTTAGGACTGCCGTAGACATTTTTGGTATGGAGCTCCAAACGCCTTTAGTAAAATAAATATTTGATGATTCAGCACATAAACTTATGAAATATATCAATAAAACCAAACATATGCAGTTTTGAAAAAAATAATTTCTATGTCTATAATAATATACAAGATAAAAAAATGTTTGCTTGTAAAATCCAAACACTTCTCTCAAAATCACCTTGAGCTGCATCACGACAAAACCAACATAGTGCGTTTGGGACCACAAAGGCCGATCAGGATCCATGCTGTTCGCTTACCAACTCTAATACAAGTAGAGAAACTGATAGCCAACAGCATGGATCCTGATAAGACTGCGCGGATGCGCAGGCTGGTCTGGATCCATGCTGGACGCATACCCATTATGTTGGTATTGTCATGATGCATCTCACCTTGTATTTTATTCCATGTTCACTATTTTCACATTATCCTTTAATACATCCATGTAATACATATTATTCTTCATGATCATGGTCAATTTTAAACTTGATCTTCAATGTAAATAACACAGTATGCGAAATAAACATTATAATTATCACTGTTTTATTGTATTTACAAAATCTTTTGACAAAGTCAAATGTGGTTCTCGGCTTTGTCATATTCAAATATGTCGCACTTTGAATGTGAGAACCAGTCTGGCTATAGTCAGAACCATTGAAACAAGGAATAACATGAATTTACAGTGAATATTTTTATAGAGATCACAAGGGAATTTAAGATACATGTATTAATTTGAAATCCAGAGCTACGTACATGTATGACTGATAATTTGTAATTTCAATATTCTTGATCACTAGTCAAAAGTTGCCAAGTTTATATCATATACCAGTTAGCCAATCACATTTTTGGGTTTGATATTGCAGCGCAAATTATCAAAATAATTGTAATTGTTTAATTACAGCATGAAAACTCAGTTGTGAAAAGATGCCTGGCAAGGTCAAGGTAAAGGTTGTTGCAGCACGGGGTCTACCTGTGATGGACAGATCAACAGACCTGACAGATGCTTTTGTAGAGGTGAGATGTTATGAGCTTTATGTCTTATAGTATAGAACTGACCATCTTATCAATAGGGGTGAAAATAGTGTAAATTGGCCGAGAAATTCAGCCTGTATAGTTGCAGAGCAAATTTCAAGGGTCATTGAATTGAATAAGGCTGCACATTTATTATGGGAAAATATGTATATTTATTATTTGAATAGATAGAATAGTTCAGTTGAAACATTGGTATATTAAAGGGAATTATAGAATTTGCAGTTGACTACTTATTTTTTACTGTCTATTTGAATAGAGTAATATATTAACTGGCAATGAGGTTTACATTTATTAATTTGAAGTCAAATATTTGAAACCTTCATTACAGATTAAGTTTGGAAGTGAGGTACAGAAGACTGAAGTTTACAAGCGGTCACTGAACCCACAATGGAACTCAGAATGGTTCAAATTTGAAGTAGAGGATGAAGTGCTACAAGATGAGCCCCTTGAACTGAGGTAAAAACAATTCACGTAAAGATTGAAGAGTTATGGGTCTTGGACAGTAACTATAGTTATGACACTGAAAATATGTCCTGTTTTGGTCTTGAACCAAGTATATCATCTATAATTTATTTAGTTATTATTAGAGCTATCAACAATATTATTTTTTTCAGATTGAAACTATATTTATGTATTGTAAATATTTATCTGTCAATCAATAATCAGTACACATTTTAAGTTATGGGTCTTTCACAGTAACTAATACTTATTACAGTAGCGAATAGTTATGACTCAAGGTCATTTGGAATTTGTATGATAATTTATTCATATTTTTTATACAGAGTATTGGACCATGATACATACAGTGCTCATGATGCTATTGGCAAGGTTTATATTGACCTTAATCCATTGTTGGTAAAGGAAAGTCCCTCTGTTATAACTGGATGGTTCCCCATCTATGACACCATGCATGGTATGATTTTCACTTACTAATTTGATATACCCAGGTAGCCAGATAAATTGGCATGCCCAGATAAAAGTTAATTTGGTAACAAGATACCCATTTGGATAGCCAGATATTTGGCATACCCAGATAGCCAGATATTTGGCATACCCAGATAGCTGGTTAATTTGATATACCCAAATGACCAGCTAATTTGGCATGTCCAGATAACAAGTTAATTTGGCACACCCAAATAGCTAGTAAAATTGGTATACCTAAATGAGCAGCTAATTTGGCATGCCTAGGTAAAAAATTATTTGGCATGCCCTGAGATATTTTAGTATACCCAGATAATTTGGCATATCCAGATGGCTACATGTAGTTAATTTGGCATACCCAGATAGTCAGATTATTTGGCATACCTTGGCATTAAGATCAGTTGATTTTATTATGTCTCCCCCACCTCGGGGGGAGACATATTGTTTTTGCCCTGTCCGTCCGTCAGTCCGTCCGTCCGTCCGTCCGTCAGTCCGTCCGTCCATTCTTCGTTTCCGGACGATAACTAGAGTTCCTTTTGACCTACAGCTCTCAAACTTCATAGGATGAATGGTCTTATTGAGCAGATGATCCCTATTGTTTTTGGGGTCAGTAGTTCAAAGGTCAAGGTCACAGTGACCGTTGGTCAATTTCTCGTTTCCGGATGATAACTAGAGTTCCTTTTGACCTACAGCCCTCAAACTTCATAGGATGATTGGTCTTATAGAGCTGATGATCCCTATTGTTTTTGGGGTCAGTAGGTCAAAGGTCAAGGTCACACTGACCGTTTGGTCAATTTCTCGTTTCCGGATGATAACTAGAGTTCCTTTAGACCTACAGACCTCAAACTTCATAGGATGATTGGTCTTATTGAGCAGATGATCCCTATTGTTTTTGGGGTCAGTAGTTCAAAGGTCAAGGTCACAGTGACCGTTGGTCAATTTCTCGTTTCCGGATGATAACTAGAGTTCCTTTTGACCTACAGCTCTCAAACTTCATAGGATGATTGGTCTTATAGAGCAGATGATCCCTATTGTTTTTGGGGTCAGTAGGTCAAAGGTCAAGGTCACAGTGACCGTTGGTCAATTTCTCATTTCCGGATGATAACTAGAGTTCCGTTTGACCTACAACCCTCAAACTTCATAGGATGATTGGTCTTCTTAATCAAATGATCCCTATTGTTTTAATGGTCAGTAGGTCAAAGGTCAAGGTCACAGCTACCGTTGGTTAATTTCTCCTTTCCGGATGATAACTAGAGTTCCTTTAGACCTACAACCCTCAAACTTCATAGGATGATTGGTCTTATTGAGCAGATGATCCCTCTTGTTTATGGGGTCAGTAGGTCAAAGGTTAAGGTCACAGTGACCATTGGTCATTTTCTCATTTCCGGATGATAACTAGAGTTCTTATCAGTGAGGACATTTAACTATTATTGATATATCAGTGATATATCAGTTGTCTGGTTTTATATACTCTGTTCTTTTATCTCCATTTCCATTCCTGTTTCCATTCACAGTTATTCTCAGCAGTGGGGGAGACATGCGCTTTTTTACAAAAGCATCCTCTAGTTACTTAATATTTTACATTGTGAAACCTTTTTGAATACTTTTCTCCACGTTTTTGTTAAAAAAATTGTTTATAACCGTTTAGTGTGCAAATTTTGATATTTATTGTTGCTGTGTTTTTACATGTTTTTTTGTGGGTTCTTTAAGTTCAGGGAGGTTTTTTTTTGTTTCCTAATATTGATAGTTAAATGTATTTGCAGGTATACGTGGAGATTTAAATGTTCTAGTGAAGATAGACTTGTTCAGTGATTTTAATAAGTTCAGACAGTCATCCTGTGGAATACAGTTCTTTTGTAGTAAGTGAATTCAGTTTATAATGCTTGACTTACTTTATACTATTAGTTATAAAGATTGTTGGCAGGTTATATGGCCCTTTATAAACGGCTATTTGTAAATGCAGATTCATGCAAATTTTTATAAAAATCTTGAAAATGTATTTAAAAGTAAAATAACATGAAGTGAGCAAAGAAAGTAATTTACATATTGCAAATGGCATTTACAATCCGCATAAATTACTAAAAACAAGTCAAAATATGCAAAATAATGCGTTAAACTCACAAAACATGTAAATTTTTACTTGACTCTTCAATTATTTTACTTTGCTTTAAGATATTAGTATATTTTTCTTGAAATATTTGGCTTATCTGGAGGCATGCAGCTTTAATATATCATCAGTCTCTGGACCATGGTTATTTATTGTATCTCAAGATACATTTATACATATAATCTCCAGAAATTTCTAGACTATTAAGAACTGATAAGTCTACCTAGGTAGCATAGATTTTGTACACTTGACTTTCAGTTCTTTGTAAGTCATGTTGATCATGATAGTAAATTGCCACTTAAAAAAAAATTTCTTCTGCTTTTACATAAAATGATTTTAAGTGGCGACTTTGCCGAGTGGATAACATGTCACACTAGTAATCTAATGGTTGCTAACCGCATAGGTTCAAACCTTGTCGGGGGCTGAATTGTTTCCTTGGGCAAGAAACTTTACATTCATAGCCCATTACTGGTTGGTTCCAGGAATGGATTTGAAAGTGTATATTACTTAATCAAAAAAATGAGTTCTGTATAAACCAAATGATACCGGTATGCTTATATTCGGAATAGAACTGAAGCAGAATTGGCAAAGATTTACAGGTTGTTGTCCAAAAACTAGGGATGTAACAAATATCTGTTTAAATGGTTACGGTTAGGTTTTAGCTGAAAACCGGTTAGAAAATACAATAACAGATAACCAAAGTTGGTTTTTGACAAAGAGGCTAAAAAGTTTTAAATTGATTCTAATATTACCTAAGTGTTTTTAACAAGATAAGACAATTTGTTTGTATTTTAGTTTTACTCAACAATGTTTTTTTTCCCAATCAGATCGAGTAGGGTACGACCCTAAACGGAAAATAATGATACAACAAAAATACCAACAAAATGTCATATCCAGTCATAAAGAAACAAAGTTAAAATTAAAAATCTAAGGATGGTCGGTTAAACATTTAACTTGGTTATGGTTGCTGTTTAAACAGAAATGTTATTTTCTGACTGTGACACCCCTACAAAAAACACTGTTTAAACAAACAGAGCAGAAAATGTACTTTTTTTTTTAATGGCTAATATTCAGAAAACTTTGCTTTTGTTGTGTTCTTTGACTTTTAAAGAAAAGGGGTTTTTCATTCCTTATCTTCTTCAGCTGCTGAGGTACCATCTGGTTACCGGCTTCAGTATGTCCATGGCTTTGTTGAGGAACTAGTGGTAAATGACGATCCCGAGTACCAGTGGATTGACAAAATTAGGACACCAAGATCCTCAAATGAGGCCAGACAAAGGCTGTTCTCAAAAATGTCAGGTAGACCTTGAACGATTTTAGCTCGACTATTTTGATAAGAATAAGTAGAGCTATTGTAGTCACCCGAGCGTCGGCGTAACCACTTTTGTTAAAGTTTTTGTAATAGTTTAAATATTTTCAAATGGCATATGGCTTTGAAACTTAGCACACTTGTTCACCATCATTACCCCAACCTGTAGACAGGAGGAGGTAACTCTATCAAGCATTTTGACAGAATTGTGCCCCTTTTATGACTTAGAATTTATGTTAAAGTTTTTGTAATACCTCAAATATTTTCAAAATTGATTGACATAAGTCTTTGAAACATGTTGAAATTTTATACTCTTCTTTGAGAGCATAATAGGACTCTCTCCAAGGCCTATAACTGTAATATGGATTTAAAGAACAATTTTGCGTTTTCCTTTACTTAGAAAATTTTACCTTTTAATCTGGGTTTTTTTTACTATCAAGCACTAAGAATAGTCGAGCGTTGCTGTCCTACCTACAGCTCTTGCTTGTTTTTGGTTTTTTTAACCAGGTTTTCAGATGGAAAAAAGTTATTTTTATTTGATTATTTGATTTGTAAATGTTGGCAAGCTGGTTTAAACAATTTTATTCTTCGCACAACTCCTACATTAATGAGCCGTGCCATGACAAAACCAACATAGTGCGTTTGCATCCGCCAAGTCTGATCAGGAGCCATAGTGTTTGCTACCAGATTCTCTACTTGTAATAAGGTTTGTAGGCGAACAGCATGGATCCTAATCAGACTGCACAAATGTGCAGACTGGTCTGGATACATGCTGGTCACAAAGGCACTATGTTGGTTTTGTCATGGCGCAACTCAATTTTCTATTTGTGTTCATGGCGCAACTCAATTTTCTATTTGTGTTTCAATAGAAATTTCACAGAACTATTGTCACTCTACTCGCATGTTGTAGAGAAATCATTGGCAGGACTGTGTATTTGTGACTATTCCTGTCACTACCACTTGTTTGTTACATGAAGAAGAGCATTTGAATTTTGACAAAAAATATTTGTCCTTATATAATTTGTGCTGTATTTAAACTTTTTATTGTAAAAAACAAAAACAAATGGAACTGCTAGAGATGAAACTTACAATAACGTTTTAGTATAGGAGATAATGACTGAGTAAGCTAGGAGTATTGAATTGAAAGTTTTCATTTTAGAATAAATGAGCCGCGTCATGACAAAACCAACAGTCTGATCAGGATCCATGCTGTTCGCTATCAGTTTCTCTACTTGTAATAGCGTTTGAAAGCGAACAGCATGGACCCTGATCAGAGGCGCAGGCTGGTCTGAATCCATGCTGGTCGCAAACCCACTATGTTTGTTTTGTCATGACGCGGCTCAAATCTTGTATAATGTGGGCATACAAGCAATAGAGTATTGTTCAGCTAGCATATGGAATGTCAGTGGTTATACACGCACCTTAAAATATATAAGAAGGGTCTTCCTCTGCTACTCTAAGCTGGAAACTTGCCATATAACTTCTACTATATTGGTGTGACATAATACAAGAAGAAAAAAAACCCCAAAAACCAGCACATTAAACAATAGATATTGATATTTCTATTGTATTGAAGTGACTTTTATCTATATATTGGTGTTTTTTTTTAACCATATGCTTGATGATAGAAATACAAAAGAAAATCTAAATGTGTGTAATAGATTTATTTATTATTATTGTACATAAAAGTTCTGTTCCATTGTATACAATGTAAAATACATTGTATTCATATTAATGTTTTATTTTAATTATTTTTAGGGCAACTTGCCAGAAAGATTGGCCTTAAGGTACTTGAAATGGGAGGCAGTGCTGTAATTGGGTAAGTTTTGGCAAAGACAGGGAGAAGTAGAAGGTTCTCACGGCTTTGCATGGACGGTAGCTTGCACTTTTTAGTACTGTCTATGAATAGTTAATCCAAGTCTTCAGCATTTTCAATTTTGCTGTTTTGGATGTTCTTTAGGGTTTCTGTATATATGTTCTCTATAACTTAGCAGTTAAGGACACAAACTGAGTATAACTTGGTCCTTTCCCCTTTTTGCTTGGTTTTTCCTCTTTATGTCACAGGTTTGAATCTTTAAAAAAGCTTTTTTCTGGTAGTTAATGGAAAATTGATATTTTACCAAGGTGCCCCGTTATGTTTGAGATTCTGCCAAAGCGGTGAATCTTAAAAATGAAGCTTTTCGGGTAGTACTGAAGTGGACCTTTCCAGTGTTTACAGTTTTATGTATATCTCCGAAACTACTGAAGGGAATGGATTGAAACTTCACCCACTTGTTCTCTGTAATTTGACATGAATAGCTCAATTTCCGTAACTCTGATTTGCTTTTTTGCATGATTATCCCCATAAATTCTACATTATCCAGGCTGTTATTTTACTTTCAAGCACTGAGAATAGTCAAGCACAGTGCGCTTCTGACAGCTCTTGTTTAAACCAATATATATTTTCATTCTGAATGTACAGGATGTTCCAGAAAAAAAATAAAACTAAATAAAAATAAAAAGTTCTGAAACACGCTGTATTTCAATGCAAAATTTAAGTCCGAGCATTCAGTCTTAAATTATCCTCATTTGTAATGAGGCCAGTTCATCTGATTAGTTGTTTATCTAAGTTATTGTTATTTTAGTTACAAGCAGTGCTTTGATCTGGAAGGCGAGTCAGGTATTGTGATCAGAGGTATTGGTACAGCTGTGACCTTGGCCAAGCTGCGCGATCCTCAGGTGTCGCCACTTGGGGCATCACCATTGAAAGAGTAAGTATTTTCCTTCCTTTTTTCCCCGCCTTTTTTTTTCCTTTTCAAATAACGCTTAGAGTAAGGGCATTCTACGGATAATTGTTGGTTTACTTTTAATTTTATTTCTAAGAAAACTCTCAAATAAAAAATCTCACCAGATTTTAACTTAAAAAAAAATTGCCTTTAACGAAATGTGCACTATTCTATGCTTACTGAAAAATATAAGCTTTGTAGCTTTTTAAAAGGCAAACCAATATTTGTCAAGGAATGCCTGTTTATAAAACATTTTGGGTGAAAAGCCATGATTTGTAAGCACTCTACATCAAAGACATGTTGACGGGCTCTTGTCAGATTTAAGGGTGAATCAGTCTTGTAAAAATTTTTAATGATCATAGGTACGGCTCTTTTTTAGAAAGCCCGTTTATATATATATATATATATATATATATATATATATATATATATATATATATATATATATATATATATATATATATATATATAAAAATTTAACTAAATTTGATTACAGTATGTCTGCTTTGGTCATCACAGCCTTTTATTTCTGTAAAGTCTTTTTCTTAACTATCATTTGGTTTAAAGTGACATTATGCTCATTTTTTCATGGTCTAGTTGAGCTGAATTGACTATATATCTGCAGTAATGGTGATTGACCAACAGTTGATATTGGAAAATATTTAGAATATAATATAAATCTGTCTTAAATATATGAAAAGACTTCCCCTCTCTTTTTAAAAATTGAAAATTACATGTAAATTCCGATGGATATTTACAGAAATTTCCTTGGGGCCACATGAGTTATTTATCGTTTATGCGAAGAAACTTATATAACTGATAGTAAATGTTGCAAAATGTAATCTCATTTTAACTTTTACCTGTTCACTCACTATGCACCCTTATGTGGGCATAATGTCACTTAAAATTTGTTTTATATCAGATAAACGCAAATTGCGGCCATATTTTACAGTATGTAGCATAAAAAACATGACACAGAGTATATTGATAGTTATGTGCGTGCAGTTCTATACGATACTTGCATAAAACTCCATAAAACAAACATTCCCAACCTTTTTGATGGATATTTATAATATTTTATTGTATCTTATTTTCATAATTTTTATACGCCCGTTTGAAAAAAGCAAAACGGGTCCGTATGGCGGGCGGGTGGCCGGGCAGGTGGCGTCCAATTTTTGTCCGGAGCATATCTCCTACATGTATGGAGGGTTTTAATGAAACTTCATATAAATGTTCACCACTATGAGGAGCAGTGTCGCGCACATGAACCAGGTCTCTAAGGTCAAAGGTCAAGGTCACCACTTAGAGAGCTCATTGAAAAATGCTTGTCCGGAGCAAAACTTCCACATGTATAGAGGGATTTCAATATTACTTGCACAAATGTTCACCATTGTGAGGCGGAGTGTCGCGTGCAAGATTCAGGTCCTTGCGGCCAAGGTCAAGGTCACACATAGAGGTCAAAAGTTCAGATAAAAAATATGAAGATGTGTATATGGACCATTTAGTCATCATTTATTGAGGGATTGTAACACAAATGGTCATTATCAAGAACTATGGCTGTGATACATATAATTTAGGTCAATATATACAAGGTCAAGGTCACTAAAGATGATGAAATATCCAGATTTTGTAAATAGAATTTAATCAAAGGGAGACAACAAAGTTATTACTTTGTTCATAAATGACTTACACAATTACTCCCCTTGATCTATTTTCTAAAAATAGAATTTAATCAAAGGGCATGAAATAATCCTCTTTTCTTGGACTTGAGTATGTTTAAAGAATGTAACATTTATTTAACACATGTTTCATTCATTGGTCAAGATAATACTTAACTGTGATAACTATGGTGTTCTGTAGACTTGGTATTTGTTCATAAAGATCATACAGTAATTACCTTATCAAATGTAAATACTTTCTCATAGAGAAATTTAATTATATTTTAATTTTCAAGTAAATATCAGTTCAGCTCATTCAAAAGATTAAGAATTGTAATGAAATGTATTTCCCTAGAATAAAATCTTAAAATCAGAATTTTTTAGTTATTAAATTACATGTACTTTTTATACGCCCGTTTAAAAAAAGATAAAAATATGAAGATGTGTATAGGACGATTTAATCATCATTTATTGAAGGATTGTAACACAAATGGTCATTACAATGACTACGGCTGTTGACACATGTACTTTAGGTCAATATATGCAAGGTCAAAGGTCACTAAAGATGGTGAAATATCTAGATTTTGTCTGGAGCATATATCCTACATGTATGGAAGAATTTTTTATAATACTTTATGGAAATGCTCACCACCCATGAAATATGTATTGCTCCATGCATGAATCCAGGTCTCCAGGTCAAAGGTCAAGGTCACACTTAGAGCTCATTGAAAAACGCTTGTCCGGAGCAAAACTTCTACATTCATAGGGGGTTTTCAATATAACTTGGCACAAATGTTCACCATTGTGAGGCTGAGTGTCGCATGCAAAATTCAGATCCCTGCGACCAAGTCAAGTTTACACATAGAGGTCAAAGTTTCAGATAAAATTTGAAGATGGTTATAGGGACCATTTAGTCATCATTTATTGATGGATTGTAGCACAAATGGTAACTATCCATGACTACAGGTGTTACACATTTAATTTAGGTTAAATATTTGCAAGGTCAAGGTCACTGGAGATGATTAAATATCCAGATGTTGTCCGGAGCATATTTTCTACATGCATGGAGGAATTTTTAATGTTACTTTTATAGAATTGTTTCACCACCATGAGACGTAGTGCCCTGCACATAAACCAAGTCTCTAGGTCAAAGGTGAAGGTCACAGTTAGAGCTCATAGAAAAACACTTGTCTGGAGCAAAACTTCTACATGCATAAGAGGGATTTCAATATAATTTTGGCACAAATGTTCATCATTGTGAGGCTGAGTGCCGTGCATAAAATTCAGGTCCCTGCGACCAAGGTCAAGGTCACACATTCTGTGCATATCTTCCCTATTGATTTGTTTTAAGGTTCATTTAACAACACAGTGCCAAGAATAAAAACTTGCTTGCTAGATAACACTTATCCATAATGCCCCCATCTCCATCTAAAGCTTTTTCGTAAACGGGCGTATTTTGTGACTATGGCACCCTTTTTTTTATTAATAACATGCAAGCTTCATGTAAAGTTTATTAAGAGTGCTGGACAAGTCGTGGCTTTTTAAAGTTATCTTTGTGAAGAAAGAAAGACCACTCTGATGTAATTATTGCTTTGAATGCGTACCATAGCTTTAATACTTTGATTATGATATATTTTAAAATTCACTATTATGAAAAATGTATATGAATATTGCAAATTATTTAAAGGTAGTCAATTTTAGTGGAATGTTTAAATTATATTTCTGTGAAAAATTTCTTATTTCCTTTGGAAATAAGTTACATATATTTAACAAAATTCATTAATTGTATATACATGTGTGTTTAAGGCAAAAGATTGGTAAAAAAATATTAATAGATGATTTGATTGTATTTAAGTAGTTCTCTATATAGTCAAAAGTAGTATTACTTAAAAGAAAGAAAAAAGAAATTAGTTGACCACCTTAAAAATAGTGCTTAAAATATTGAATGATTATGTCACTTAATTCACAAGAAAATGTTTATTTTTTATAAATACATTTAATCTTACATTTTATTTTTAGCTCACCTGTCACAAAGTGACAGGGTGAGCTTTTGTGATCGCTTTTCGTCCGGCGTCCGTCCGTCGTCCGTCCGTCCGTCGTCCGTCCGTCCGTCCGTCCGTAAACTTTTACTTTAAATGACATCTCCTCATAAACCACTAAGCCAATTTCATCCAAACTTCACAGGAATGTTCCTTTGGTGGTCACCTTTAAAAATTGTTCAAAGAATTTAATTCCATGCAAAACTCTGCTTGCCATGGCAACTGAAAGAAAAAACTTTAAATATCTGCTTTTAAAAAACCATAAGAGCTAGAGCTTAGATATTTGGCATGAAACATCTTCTAGTGAGTGTCTACCAAGTTTGTTCAAATAAAAGCCCTGGGGTCAAAATTGGCCCCGCCCGGGGGGTCATTGATTTTCCCTATATGCATATAGTAAAAACTTAAAAAATCTTCTTTTAAAGAACCCAGAGAGCTAGAGCTAAGATATTTAGCATGAAACATGTTCTAATGGGTGTCTACCAAGTTTGTTCAAATAAAAGCCCTGGGGTGAAAATTGGCCCCGCCCCGGGGGTCATTGATTTTCCCTATATGCATATAGTAAAAACTTAAAAAATCTTCTTTTAAAGAACTCAATGAGCTAGAGCTTAGATATTTAGCATGAAACATCTTCTAGTGAGTGTCTACCAAGTTTGTTCAAATAAAAGCCCTGGGGTCAAAATTGGCCCCGCCCCGGGGGGTCATTGATTTTCCCTATATGCATATAGTAAAAACTTAAAAAATCTTCTTTTAAAGAACCCAAAGAGCTAGAGCTAAGATATTTAGCATGAAACATGTTCTAATGGGTGTCTACCGAGTTTGTTCAAATAAAAGCCCTGGGGTGAAAATTGGCCCCGCCCCGGGGGTCATTGATTTTCCCTATATGCATATAGTAAAAACTTAAAAAACTTCTTTTTAAGAACTCAAAGAGCTAGAGCTTAGATATTTGGCATGAAACATCTTCTAGTGTGTGTCTACCAAGTTTGTTCAAATAAAAGCCCTGGGGTCAAAATTGGCCCCGCCCCGGGGGGTCATTGATTTTCCCTATATGCATATAGTAAAAACTTAAAAAATCTTCTTTTAAAGAACCCAAAGAGCTAGAGCTAAGATATTTAGCATGAAACATGTTCTAATGGGTGTCTACCAAGTTTGTTCAAATAAAAGCCCTGGGGTAAAATTGGCCCCGCCCCAGGGGGTCATTGATTTTCCCTATATGCATATAGTAAAAACTTAAAAAATCTTCTTTTAAAGAACTCAAAGAGCTATGGCTAAAGATATTGAGCATCAAACATGTTCTAATAGGTGTCTACCAAGTTTGTTCAAATACAAGCCCAGGGGTCAAAATTGGCCCCGCCCCGGGGTCATGATTTTTCTTTATATGTGTTTAGCAAAACTTTAAATCTTCTTTGAAAAAACCCAAATAGCTAGAGTTTAGATATTAAGGCTTAAGCATGAAAATCTTCTAGTAAGTGTCTACAAAGTTTGTTCAAATAAAAGCCTGGGTCAAAACTGGCCCGGCCCCAGGGTGTCATTGTTTTTAACTATATGTGTATAGTAAAAAACTTTAAAAAAATCTTCTTTTAAAAAACCCAATGAGCTAGAGCTTAAATAGTTAGCATGAAACATCTTCTTATGGGTGTCTACCAAGTTTGTGCAAATAAAAGCCCTTGGGTTAAATTGGCTCTGCAACGTTGGGGGGGGGGGAGGTGGTCGGGGGGCCCTATATACAGGTGAGCGACCTCAGGGCCATCATGGCCCTCTTGTTTTTTATTCTGACAAATGACCGTATTTGTCTTTATTATTGCACAAGTTATAAAATACACTCCATGGCATCATTGATGTCTGCTTGATAATAAAAAATGTTCAACACTGTTTTCTTTTTAGCTCACCTAACCACGAAGTGGTCAAGGTGAGGTATAGTGATGGGGCTATGTTCGTTGTCGTGCGTCGTCAACAATTGGGTTGTTAACAGTCTAGCAGTCACAGTTTTGATTGGATCATCATCAAACTTTGTCAGAATGTTTGTCTCAATGAAACACAGATTGAGTACTAGGTCAAAAACTAGGTCACAGGGGCTAAAATTAGAAAAATGTTGTGGTTCGCAGGCCTTGACATTAACTTTTTTATTTGGTTGTCCTGTCAGAGCAAGTACTTTTGAAAATTACTTGCCCTGACCCAAAGCTTGCTTGCCCTGACCTAAACCGGTAAAGTGTTGAAAACAACCCTACATTTATAAGTAAGGTTTGAGAAAAAGGGTTGGCAATCTATGAAAATGGGGTTTATTTATACTCTTATCATGCATGGGTTTCATTATAAGCCGTACAGGCTTATAATTTTAAGAAATTAAGACATTTTGTGACAAAATCATACTCATTTTTTTACTAAAATTGGTTGGATATAGAAGGAAGGTGTGACATAATACAAGGAGAAAAAAGGGGCTAAACAAGATTTTAAAATGTTTTCAGTAATTCAATTACATGTATTTTGAAGAAAAAAAAAATTTAAAAAAAATGGTTATTGTGACAAAAAAAAGAAGTTTTGTGCATTTAATTTTGATATATAAAAATCACTTAGATAAAGAACTTTCTTCATAAAAGAATTTTTATAAAGTTGTGGACAGAAACTTTGTAGGTTTTTTGTTTACCACGCCTTAAGTCGCGAAAATATGTGACAATTTCATTTACCGATTTTGTATTCTTTTTACTTTCTTAATTTACATCTTTTTTCCTTGTGGATATGACCCTGTAACACATTTGTAGATGAATTGTTATTATTTTCACAATTATCTACAGGAGAAACGTTTTTTCTTTGAGGATATACGATAAATTTTAGATTTTAACGGCAAAAATAAACAGCCAGAAATCGGCAAATCTTTAGACAGCTAAAGTAAACTTTAAGTTCAAGGTTGTGATTTGAACTTTAACAGGGTTTGAACACCTTTAATAAGAAGAGGTGTTGACATAATTAATAATGCTAATCAAGTTTTGACATATACATCAGACAACCGGTCTGTGTACATGTACAATTGCCCCTGCTGTGAGGTTCGTTATTTATCGTCTCCACAAATGTGATTCGTTCTAATTAAGTCTAATTAAGATTGAAATTGTAATTTGAAAGGATTATTGGTCATAATATTGGAATTTAATATGTTTACTTATGATTTTTTTCACTTGCCCTGTCGGACAAGTTCTTTTGAAATCACTTGCCCTGACCAAACTTTTGGTTGTCCTGAGCAGTCGGACAACCGTTAATGTCGAGCCCTGGGTTCGAGTCCCGGGTATGGCGTGCCAATTTTTCGTGCGAGTTGTGAGGTCTTATGTATGCCCCACATTAAATATAAACCCCACAAGTATGGTCTTAAATAGACTGATGCCCTGTATATGGAGGAATGTAACTGTATATACGAGGGTTGTCCCAATATTCTGTGACAAGATTGTTTAAAAGCTAAATAAAAACAGATACGAATTTGATATTTTAATATGTTATAAACCCATATAATTTAAACATTTTCACAAATTTTCATAGATAAATATCAACAAACAACAAAAATATGCCATAAACACCATGGCAACTAACTGAATAGCGGTGCACGTCCGACGTCAAAGACGGCGTTAAATCTATATAAGGTGCCTTTCTCAAATACTCTCAATGGTTTTCAACACAATAATGGTACCCATAAATCGTCAATTTTTGACTTAAATCATGTGGTTGTTAATGTCTGTTGAATGTTTGGATGGCAAACATTAATTTTTGCTATACGCGAACTTCCGGTCTCGTTACACCTGTTTTTAGCTGTAGGAAAAAGGCGACGAAGATCGGTCTTCCTATCCGTGTTTTCCTTATTTTGGCTTTTTGTAGCGCAAAACTCTGGTTCCGTTCATGCCTTTTGTACACAAATGCCCAGAATATGTTGCTAAACTGTTCTGTTTGGTATATTTGTTGAAAATCGTAACATGTGTCATCTAGAAATAGTCATGAAACCTGAGTGACATGTTCACTGCGCCGCAAATTCTTCGAACGTCGCCATTTGAACTTTCCTATTTTATATGAGATATTTTCATTTATTCGTATCTTTTTCGTTTCTTAAGTTATTTAACTAAAATTTTCAGAGATGATTTAAACATAGCAGCATCTAGGAAGTCAACATGACATGGTGCAGACACATCATCAGATATTTGAAATATACGTTATTAATTTCAGCCTATTCATAACAAAATGTAAATTATTTGACGTGCGCCGGCAACTCAAACCAATGTCGTTAATACTGCAATTTCTAAGTAATTAGGGTAAATTTTTTGTAAATGATTTGTTGTAATGTTAAATAATAAACTTAACGGTTATATGTGTGAATTATTTTCTATTGGCGTTAAAAATGAACATGCTATAAAATTTGTCACGGACTTTTGGGACAACCCTCGTATATATATCATATAAGGTTTAAAATTGTTGTGTAAAAATAGAGAGAATCTTTTGATAATTTCTTTGAAGAGGCACACAAAAAATTAGGTTGATGTGTTATGAATTGTCTGACAAGTGAATAGATAATGACAATACTGTCATAACTTAGTTTTAAAGTGAATTGAGTTCCACTTATGTTACATTGACTAGTCAGAAAAAAGTGTCTGGAAAACATATTTTCTAAGTTTTATTGTAGTTAATAACAGACTGCTCTTCTTATGCAAAAAAAAGAAGTAATTATATTTACATCAATTTTCTGTGGAATATAAACACAATGTTTAAACAAACTGCTCCTCTAGATGTACTTGTATCAAAATGAACTGAGAAAGTTTTTAGACTCTTGAGTGATACATTTATATCAAAATGTTAAATTGGATTTATATATATGTGTGGGGTCTTTAGAGATATTTCAAAGTGATATCAAAAGGGACTTGTTTGTATAAAGGCTCTACAGATTTATATCAGGAAGTTGAATATTTATCAAAATGATAAAAAATGGAATTTGTGTCTGTGTTTGATATAAAAATATATCAAAAAGCTATTAAATGGGACTTGTTTCTGTGTATGATGTAATAATATATCAAAAGGATATCAAATGGGTCTTGTGTCTGTGTATGATGTAATAATATATCAAAAGGATATCAAATGGGTCTTGTGTCTGTGTAGGATGTAATAATATATCAAAAGGATATTAAATGGGTCTTGTGTCTGTGTAGGATGTAATAATATATCAAAAGGATATTAAATGGGTCTTGTGTCTGTGTATGATGTAATAATATATCAAAAGGATATTAAATGGGTCTTGTGTCTGTGTATGATGTAATAATATATCAAAAGGATATTAAATGGGACTTGTGTCTGTGTATGATGTAATAATATATCAAAAGGATATTAAATGGGACTTGTGTCTGTGTATGATGTAATAATATATCAAAAGGATATTAAATGGGTCTTGTGTCTGTGTATGATGTAATAATATATCAAAAGGATATTAAATGGGACTTGTGTCTGTGTATGATGTAATAATATATCAAAAGGATATTAAATGGGTCTTGTGTCTGTGTATGATGTAATAATATATCAAAATGATATCAAATGGGACTTGTGTCTGTGTATGATGTAATAATATATTAAAAGGATATTAAATGGGACTTGTGTCTGTGTATGATGTAATAATATATCAAAAGGATATCAAATGGGACTTGTGTCTGTGTATGATGTAATAATATATCAAAAGGATATTAAATGGGACTTGTGTATGATGTAATATTATGTCAAAAGGATATTAAATGGGACTTGTGTCTGTGTATGATGTAATAATATTTCAAAATGATTTTTAATGGGACTTGTATCTGTGTTTGATATAATAATATATCAAAATGATATTTAATGGGACTTTTGTCTGTGTTTGATGTAATTATATATCAAAAGGATATTAAATGGGTCTTGTGTCTGTGTATGATGTAATAATTTATCTAAAGGATATTAAATGGGTCTTGTGTCTGTGTATGATGTAATAATATATCAAAAGGATATTAAATGGGACTTGTGTCTGTGTTTGATGTAATAATATATCAAAATGATATCAAGCTATATGTGATATGAGTATTAGAGAATAAAATCAAAATTTGGATATTAAAGAAGGAAAGATGAATGTGGATCAGGCTGGGACAAGAAATCAAGGTTTGAGTTGTAAAACTGACATGTATTATGACATGTCTATGTTGTATATAGATGAAATAAAAGAAATCTATGACAAAATCATATATGATTATGAATTTAATATGACATCAAAGAAGTTGAGGTTTGAATATCAGTGTTAGTAATGGATGTTAGTATATTATTTATAGATATAAGCTGAGATATCTAGGATAATGGACACTAATGTTTTGGTTCAGGGCAAATCTTTAATGTCATTAGAAATATAAATGATATTAACACAAACAAGATGGATATCATTATAAGAATAATATCTGTATAGTATGAAAATAGTATCAATGGACAGAGGGAAGTTATTGTGAATATAGAATATAGAATGATATCAATAAAAGATATCAAAAGATATCAAATATTGAGTTTTTAAATGAGTGTTTAAATGAATTCTAGAACTAGAATAAGATATTTACATTCAATGAGTAGTGGAATTCTTCCTCTATCACAGCATAACACACATGTATGTTTAATAGATTCACCCTTTCACTAATAATTTAATGGAATATCCTTGCCCAGATTTAAATTTGGAAGTATCTAATATTATTTTACAAATAAAACGGCTGCCACTCGATTTAACAATTTTTACATCATTCTGTGGCTTTGATGATTTCTCAGTATGTGCAAAATTATTAGCTGAATAGTACATTTTCTGACAAGCATGTGTCGGGGTTTTCGGCGACAATTTCTAGTTATTACAAAAGTTTGTTAAGTTAAAATTTGTTTAGGGTTTGCATTCAATGGTTGAAACATAAGAATTGCAGCCACCCTTTATTATTGCGTGATAATGTAAGAGGCCATTAAATGAATTCAATATGCATCTCTTAGCTCAGCACGCCCACCAAATTTTTTTTTTAAAGACATAGACCTTCTCAAGTAAAGTCTAAGAAAAAGCCTAAAAAGAATACTTAGAAATGTTTAAGGCAGTAAGAGGTCAATACAGTTTTATTTTTTTTATTTCATACTTTATGACAGTATAAGATTATAAATATCATGTCACATATTAGTTGCTAATTCGTATGAAAGTATAACTGAAAGACCCTCAAATGTGTAGTGAAAAGTTAAAAACTTGGTTACATTCACTTTGATTGTGTTATTTGAAACTAAAAAGTTACAGAAAGAATGATGACAGGCATAATTTTAACATCTGAGTCAGTTTGATACAAACAAGCAGTATAATTATGATCATTAAAAACTTAATTTGTAACACTGTCACTGTTTTTGACCCCTTATTATTGGCTAGCCAATAAGCCAGAAAGGAGCTTACATATATGTATGATTGCTACATTGTTTCTTGCCCTTTGTTGAAGAGAAAGCAGGTAGCAGTTTAATGCGTGTTGAGGTCTGTTTTCTTGTTCCATACATTGCCCTAAGATGTTTAAGGCTGTTTCTCTATGTGAAAGGTTTACATCAGTTACTATGGTTCTTATAAGTTTACTAAGTGCTTGTTTTTGATCTTGATGTCTTTGTAGATGCCTGTAGATCTTGTAGTGTAGGAAGTATAGAAAAGGTAGAGAATCAACTACAGCCCAGTCCATCCAATAGTCTATAAGCTGATCTCTATGTATCCTGTCATCTTGTGTAGATCTGAACATTTCATATTGTAGTTCATGAGGAACACAGTTGATCTCTTCCTGTATAAATCTGACACAGAATGATGTAATATGTTTGATACAGTCCTCACTTTGTTCACCACAGACCCTCTTGTATTCTGCTGTTACTGCTGGTAGAGGCTTATCCCAGCAGCCACAGATAAGTACAACAGGATAAGAGTAATATTGTTGTTCAGTGTGTCTCAGAATTAGTTCAGCTTTCTCCATATCTCCTGTACTGTAAAGCACTGAAGCCAATTTGAGTCTGCTAGATGATATATCTGAGTTTAAACCAGCTGATAGCCAAACCAATGCTCGGGGTGACACTTGATCATTTTCACCAATGCTGAATGATGCTAGGATAGATCCAAAGGTGGTAAAAAGAAAAGGTGCTAGAAACTTGAATGCAGCCTGATCTAATCTATTACCATTAACATTGAAAGTAATTAGTTTACCTATACAATGCTTCATTGTTCGAATGTTTTTATTTTGTAAATGTTTTAAAACAAGCATATGATTTAAGCTTTTAACGTATGCTTTGTTTAAATATTCTGAGGTCATAAAATGTTCATTCATTTCAATAGAAGATAGATATTGATATGCTCCATTTGGTACCATGTTCAGTTTAACTTGCAGTCTATGACCAAGATCATCAATATCAATTGTAAGTAACTTTTGTTTGTCATTCTGTAAAAAATCACTTATTTTTTTTAATAGTTCATGTTTTTTTTCAGCTGTAAATTGCCCTGCCATCAAATTATTTTCTCTGATAATGAAATGTGAACAACGGTCATTCTGTACACAGCTATGTAATTCTAATAAGCAGTATGTTAAGCATATAAATAAATTGTTCTCTGTCCATATACTTGACTCTGTGTTTTCTATACAGTGTAATAGAACTGTTTTACACATGAAACTTGATATATTGATTTCATCCTGAGGATTAAGGAAGGATTTAAGAATCATTTTCAATAATACATAGCACCTTATTTGTGTTATATTCAGATTGAAGATAAGACATCTTTCTGCCAATGTTGTAGATATTCTCCATTCCAGTTCAGGATATACACTGACTTTACTTCCAGTTGGAACTACAAAACACCCAGTACTGGCTGCATATCTTCTCATGTCTTGTGTTGGCCATCTGCCAATACCTTGTCTATCTAACAAACCTGATGCTGATTGATGCAAGGATTTACAGGGTAAAGCTAACACATGGTCTGAATCATATAGTCCATGTTGTCCTTGTCTAGCAAGTGATGGTCCATGCTCTACAACACCTGGCACCATACCATGTAATACTGTGTTTTTAAACAATATTCTTCCACTTCTATCAGTTATATGGTGTTCATTAGGAATGTAAGTGGCAGGAAGAGGTACTTCACGTAAGAGCAGTTGTAAGAAACAATAACCAGGGGTAGTGTTCTCATCCTGTATCATGAGATAGTTTCTCTTGCCATGTTCCCACTCTGACCAGTCTTGTATTATATTGTAAACATGGGAACAGACTAGTATATCAACGTCTGAATCAAGTCCTCTAGTAGTTGTACCTTCACTCTGACTACCTAGATAATATTGAGTCATGTTGAATGTATCAATTAACCTGTACATGATATTTTCCAAAGTCTCTTTCAGCATGTAATGTCTTCTTCTTCTCATCACCATTCTTTCATTGACACCAATGTCATCTAAAACCTCTGATAACATCAATGATAGGTTTTCTCTGTACTCATGTTCTTGAAACATTCTGTAATATATTAGTAAAAGGAAAAATGTTGAAGTCACTCACTAAATTTATTTTGTCACATACTTTTATTTGTTGCTTATTTGCCCTTGATGTCCTAGAACAGAAAGGAAAAGCAAGTATTGATATTATGAAATTTTCAGGTAGATATCAATTAAATAATAATAAAATAATAATAATATAATAATAATAATGATATTGTATAGATTTGTTCCTTTATCTACATGTATTTGTTTTGTTATTCTCCTAACTTTAATTTATTATTAGAATCAGGTTTTGTTATAAGGTTTTATTTTCTAAATACTTTATTGATGCAAATTTTTACTAAAAGTTTCTGTTATGGTGGATTTACTTCCACTATGTTGTGACTTAAAACTTTACTACTATAAAAAAAACTTTGTTTTTTCCATTTTTGTTAAAAAAAAAAACGATTTATCAGTAGTTAATTGAATTATGTCCCTTAAAATAGTTTTAGCTTTTTGCATTTCAGAGTTACATTTATGATAATTATTTAAGGCTTTGATACATCAATATATAGTTTATAAGTTTGATAAATTTTCAGTTTTTTTTTTTTTTTTTAAATTAACATTATATTACATTGTAACTTGAAGCAGACGCTTAACTTGGAAGCTACTTGAATCAAACACTAACTAAATTAATAATATAATATTAATATTGCATCCAATAAATTTCTGAAATAAGTTATTTACTCAAATGTGAAATTGTGTTTAAAAAGATAAATTTTAAACTTACTTTGAAAGTTATATTTGACACTATGTTTTGAACTTTCTGTTTGACAAGGTTGTAAGTTGGAAAGTTTAGTATTTTTACTTCCTCTTTTGGTTTTGAATGAAAATATAAAGGGGAGTAACTCACTTCATAAAATTTAATTTGATTTTTTTTCCCTGTTTAAATTTGTTTTTGCCTATTTTAAGTGAAAAACTATATAGGTATACAAAATAGTTATATGGCTATATCTCTTTTGATAAAATGTGTCATATATCTTTTTAGAATATGGTGATTTATTTTAATTGTACATTAATTTACATGCAATATTCTTTAAAAACAGGTCTTAATAAATTCTGTACTGTATAAATAAACTTTATTCTGTATCACTAGAAATGATACAAAAACTTGTCAAGAGTTTGAATAAAATAGACACAAGACATATACAAACCTATAGTCAGTGTACTTGTATGTTTTTCTAAGTGTATATAAATATCTGAAGAAAAACACTTGAAGCTTTTGGGTAAGACATTTAACTTTTCCATCTTTTTTGCCATATATATTTTCAGGCACTTGTTTTTAATATATAACCATATAAAATAAACATAATGACTCAATATTTTAACATGACTTTGAAGACTCTTTAATCAAACACAAACTAATTTGATAATTTGCATATTTACATTGAATATTTTCTTAAATAATGTACATTTGTATTTATTAAAATGTAAAATTATGTGTTTAAAGATAAATTTGAACTTACTTTTAAAGTTGTATTTGACAGCATCAGTACGTCTTGAAAATAATTGAGAAAAAAATATTGTGTTGACTTTCTGTTTGACAAAGTTGGAAATTCCTCTTTTGGTTTTAAATGAAAATATGGAAGGGAAATAACTCACTTCCTCTTCCTGTTGTTATGAAATTTAATTTGATTATTTCCCCTGTTATTTTTTTTGCTTATTTCAAGAGAAAAATGATATATGTATAAAAAATAATTATATGGCTATACCTCTTCTGATAAAATTTGTCATATATCTTTTTAGAATATGGTGATTTATTTTGATTGTACATTAATTTGCCTGCAATATTCTTTAAAAACAGGTCATAAAAATTCTGTTTCGAAATTTTTTTACTGTATATAATTATAAACTTTATTCTGTATCACTAGAAATTGTAAAAAAAAAACTTAAGTTAAGGATTTGATTTTATTTTGTTTTAGACACAAGACATATACAAACCTATAGTCAGTGTACTTGTATGTTTTTCTGAAGTGTATATAAGTATCTGAAGAAAAACACTCAAAGCTTTTGGGTAAGACATGTACATTGAACATTTAAATTAGCCTTAAAACACTCGAAGCTTTTAGGTAAGACATATACACAGCCCTCTTTTGGCCATATATTTTTCAGGCACTTGTTTTAAATATATAACCGTATAAAATAAACATAATGACTTAATATTTAAGACATTTAATGAAATGAGTAAAGTGTAACTGAAGAAATATATATTTATTGCAATAAATGTTTCTTCTTATGTAAGTTTTTAGGAGAATCAACTTTGTCTTGAAGTTAAGTCTTGATTTTCTCTCCTATTTAACAAATTAACTGAGTTTTATTGGATGAAAGAGTTATAAGTCACTAACTGAATATATTTGGCTTTGAGAAAATGCATTATCTATCAGTCTTTTAAAATATTTAAGACATCATGCCTTTGAGATTAAGTTTAAAAACCTCAGGGAAACTTTGGGACAGGGAAATAAACTTTAAAATTCTGATGGAAATTCAAAACATTACGTTTGAAGGGAAAACATCAAATAATAAATGTTAACAATTTAATTTGAAATTGAAAGTGTTAAATAATTTTATTGATGAATATGAATTCTAATGGTATATATTTAATTCTTCACAATTGAATTTGTTTTGTTTGTAGTTATGATGATAATATGTGACAGCTATGTGACACACTGAGTGATAATATTGACATTTTGATGAAAATAGGTGACACTGTTGGTACAATTAATTATATAGTGTTGAATGGACTAAGTGATATCCTTAGTGATAGCTTTAATTGGTATTTTAATTTAGATATTGATAAATAATTGAATGATATAAGCTATCATCAAAGTATAATGATGATAGAATTTATCTTAAATCTTTGATATGAATCACACTTGGTGAAAATATTTGATAATTTGTGACACTTGTTACAATGAAATGTGACACTTTGTGATAGAATGTGACACTCTTTATGATGCTATAGAGTCTAAGTAATGTGCTATTTAGTAAATTTTAGTAATGATAGTAGACAGTCTTAGTGAAAATATGTAATATTCATGGAGAAAATATGTGCCAACACTTTTGTATTAGATAAATTAAGCACGAAGTGTTAATTGAAGTGGCCTCCAGCTTTCCATTTTTTTTTTTTTTGATAAATTGTTTCATATATTGTCAGATCAAAAGAATTAAGGTGGAAAATACCCCTTGATACATGTAATCTACTGGTTTGCTCTTTTTTTTTTAAATTACCAAAGCAGACAAATTGTTTCCTGGTATTATTTTTTAGACAAAAGGTCAATTATGTGTTATAAATAGCTCAATGGGATGCTGTTTCAAGAAGGCTTTAAACAGTGATATGATGCACTTTTTCACAATAAAATTACTGAAATACTTAGTTATTGTTTTTTCCAACAGAAAAAAACCCAAAACAGAATGCTGCTTTAATGACATTCTTAGTGATAATATGCTATACTTCTGTGTACTGCAGTAAAACTGTGAAAGACTAAATCTTTACTTTATTAAGACTTGTTGGTATATATATGGTATTTTTTCATATACAGTAACTATGTAAAAATTGTTTCCATTTGTGGTGAAATATTAAGATATTTTTGATAGAGTGTTTGCAGGGGCGTATCACATTTCATTCTCTAATACTCATATCACATATAGCTTGTGCTGCAAGTTTGTTTTGATGATTTCTTGGTCAAGTTTGAATATGGGTCACCTGGGTCATTATTAACTGGCCAAATATAGAAAAAAACTTTGTTAACACTCTAGAGGTCACATTTTTGACTCAATTGTCATCAAACTTGGTCAGAATGCAGACATTGCTTGAATGTGGTTGATGGGTCAGGGTAGCGATCTAGGGTCATCATGGCCCTCTTGTTATTTTTCAAAGCAAAAACTGTTAACAATGAAAAGAGATTTTAATTCTGAGTGCATTGTTGAATGGTATTGCTTTAACATGGACTTCAGAAATCCATTACTGTATCACAAGAGCATGTAAATCGAATACTAGAAATTTTGGATATCACTGTCTAAAAAGCATACTTTCAGGACTGGTGCATTTTTAAGGTAAAATACGGTAATTTGAAATTCTATTATTTCAAATACATTGTAACTAGTATCTCACTTTTTCTGAATTGCTGTATGGTAAAAGTCTTTCACAAATTGAAGCTTTTCTAATGTGCTTATGGAAAAGTTCAGTGGAATATTGTGTTTTACATATGTGCCGCGCCATGACAAAACCAACATAATGTGTTTGAGACCAGCATGGATCCAGACCAGCCTGTGCATCCGCGCAGTCGGATCAGGATCCATGCTGTTCGCTTACAAACCCTATTACAAGTAGAGGTACTGATAGCGAACAGCATGGATCTTGATCAGTCTGGGTGGATGCGCAGGCTGGTCTGGATCCATGCTGGTCGCAAAAACACTATGTTGGTTTTGTCATGACGCAGCTCATATTACATTTTACATATTACATGTCATGTACTGCCAAATATTTGCCATGAAATCTTGGGTTATAAAGTCCTTTCTGTATAAATTTTGATTTTTAATTTAATGCATTAAATTTTGTGCTGTTATATTTTATTAATATGTTTAAGGATGTTATAATATTTTGGCACCAGTTCTAAAACTTAATTATCTTAAAGGTTTTTTTTTATTTTTGTTTTTGCTTTTAAATTATGATTGTGCAACCAGAACAGTCCAAGATCAGCAGGGGCTCACCCACATTCATTTTTCTCACTCATTTGGGAAAAGGCTTTAGCCTCTTGATTTTGGGAAATATTAATGCTAAAACTTGGGAATTTGGGAAGTTAAAATGCTGGTTTAGATTTTTTAGGAAAACTGCATAATTTTTAAGAAAATTTTAAATGGGAAGGCCTTTAATGGGCCCTTATTATATAAGGTGAAAAATCACTGACCCATACTGTCTGATCATGATGTACACAGTGTTTGATTTTCAATCAGTATATATTTTCAAATTTCCCCTAAAAATGATGAATAGTTTTGTCCAGATTATAAGATGGGCAAGTCCATTTAAGATTTTAAGTGTGTTTGGGTGAAATTATATTCTAGGTGGAGATTTCCAGGGTTTTGTTAAAAATATTGGCAACATTTTTGTTCGATGAATTAACAAGATTATTATGCTAGTTATTGTTGCTGACTCTAGGCCATCATATTTTTTTACCGTCCGTTTGAAACATATGATAATCTCCAGGTTGAAACATACAAATATCTGATCTTTAAAGTATACAGTTATATCCCCTTTGAAACACACAGTTATTTCCTTTTTGAAACATACTATAATCTCCCCTTTTAAACATACAATTATCTCCCCTTTAAAGTATACAGTTATCTCCCCTTTGAAACATACAGTTATCTCCCTTTTGAAACATACAATAATCTCCCATTTTAAACATATAATTATCTCCCTTTTGAAACATACAATTATCTCCCCTTTGAAACATATAATAACCTCCCCCTTTGAATGAAATTACAATTAAAATCCCCTTTGAAACATACATTTATCTCCCCCTTTGAAACATACAGTTATCTTTTTTTGAAACATACAGTTCCTCTTTGAAACATACAGTAATCTCCCCCTTTGAAACATACAATTCTCTGAAACATACAGTAATCTCCCCCTTTGAAACATACATTTATCTCCCCCTTTGCAACATACAAGAATTTCCCCTTTGAAACATACAATTCTCTCCCTTGAAACAACAAGACAAAATAATGTTCCAGCCAGTTTCAAAACAGGGAAACTTTTTAGAATTTGATAATGAGTACCATTCTAATTAAAATTGAAATGTTTAAAAGACTGTTTACCAGTCTTGGTTTATTCTTAATGACAAATTTTGATATTTTTTGCTCAATATACACCATTGGGGTAGAAAGCCAGTTTAGAAAATAGTTAGATTTGGTAAGATTTCATGTATGTAATATATATATATTTTGAAATATAGTCAAAATCCTTCAAATATTCCATGTTTGTACTTTATATATTATAAATTAATATAAGTATAAATTATTTAGTCTTCAGCCTGCAAGCCGGTATATAACTCGGTACTGATGGTGATTTTAAAATTTCTTTATTTACTTTTTAAATTGTGTAAGCTTATTGCCAATTTCAAAAACAAATCAGCATTGTAAAGTTTGATGATGACAAAATTAAAAAAAAAATCAAGTTAAAAATGTAAGATAGGGTAAACCCACCCACAGCTTACATGCTATATTCAAGGATTTTGACTGTATTTTCAGGAATGATGAGTGATTGTGGTGATTTTTTGTGCATGTAGTTATCATTCTTTTCTCTTTGAAACAAATCATCTGATTATATATTAACCATATTAATGTTTTTATTTAATAAACTAATATTTTTATATTTTTGTGACAACTGACATGTCATGTCACTAAGATATTCCTGTGATATTATTTGATCTACCTTGTTGTATAATGTACTTATTTTTTGTCTTTGGTGTGGCTTTTTTCCTTGCCTCCGACTTCTTTTTAATGTTCAGTTTTTTGTTGTTGTACTCTGCTGTCTTTCCCAAAAGTCTGTCTGTGTTGTAAATTGTTGTTTTTCTATCAATGTTTTGTTTTCTTTGTTTTCCTTGTTGCTTTTGGTCATTTTTGTACATGTATCTTAAGTCATAATTGATGTCTTTTGTTCTATTTGTTTTGTTGGTCTCCTTTATGACTTTGTTATGATTGTTGTCTTCGGTTTCCATTGTTGACTTTGGTCTTTTAGTACTCTCTTTGGTCTCAAAAGTTGGATCTATTGTGTTTCCTTTGGTCTTTCTACCTATCCTTTACCTACCCTTGCTCTTTGTCTTTCTTATCAACTTTGGTCTCCATTGTTGTATTTTTTCTTCTTTATCATGTTTGGATTAAATTTCCTAACTTTGTCCTCCTTATTAACTTTGGTCCCTATTGTTGTATTTTGTTGTTTTTTCTGTTAACTTTGGTCTTAATTGCCGTATTTTGTTCTCCTTGCTAACTTTAGTCATTATTGTTGTCTGTTGTCTTTTCTGTTAACTTTGATCTTGATTGATGTATTTTGTCTTGATTGTTAACTTTTCTTTGTCATAATCTTTGTCTTTTATTTTCACTGTTAAGAAATGAAACAAGTTTTTAGTTTTTATTTGTCAATTGAAAAGCAAGGATATAACAAGATAGACATTATGTTTATATTGTTTATTTTTTTAATGTAATATTAATTGTCCTGTCAATTTTGCAAAAACGTTTTTTACATTTTTATAGGTCATATGGACAGTTTACTATTTATAGCACTTTAAGTCCTTTGATATTGAAATACAAAAATATAGTTTGTCCTACGTAGTTAAGTTTGGCTCAACCAGTAATTGCAAGAATTGTATTTCAAGCTAAGTACATTAATAATTTTGGCCATTTTTCAGTCACTGGTTTGAGGTTTTAGTTAGAAATTCCAAACACATTTGTAAAAGAGATTGGAGGGTGTATTAATTGCAAAGCCTACAAGGTCATTATTTTAAAAAAAGGTCAAAGGTTGAAAATGGGTTTAAAAGTCTGGCCTGATAATTCTGAATTCAGTCGATATTTTAGTAATTATGTTGTTCGAGAGAATACTGTACATTGCCAAATACATGTATAATAATGGAGGTCTGATATCTAATATTCAATACAAAATGTCAAAGGTCAAGGTCAGAAAGTTGAAATTCAATGATTAAAAATAGTGTTTAGGCGTGTGATATTTTGTTTCTATATAAAAGGTAATATTTTATTTTCATGGGAGTTTGTCAATGTCATTCGGGTCCACGAATTTAGATTATATTGGTAAGACACATCTTCAATGCTCTAATCAGTTTGATTAACATTTTTTTTTTAATTCACCTTCTAGATTTTGATTCCTTACCTTTTGTACTATACAACTAGAACTTTTAAATAACTTTTTATTTTTTTCTTAAGGAGGCCTTCTGAAAAAAAAAACTGGAAGATTTTTTTTTTATTTAAAAAAATTATCTTTTACTACCTTTTTTTATGGCCATGTTTAATTGGATTGAATTTTACAATTAACCTTTTTCTCTGCCAAAAAATTAAAAAATAAATTTTTTTTTGTTTTTCATTTAAAAAATTTCAAAACCAAAAACCTTAAATTCCCCGTTTTAACCTTACAAACTTATCCCAGTCACAAAAATTTTTTAAACCTGATGTGCTTATTTTCAAAGCTGTAACTGTAAAATGTTTGTTCATACCCCAGAATTAACTAGGAAGAATCCAAAATATTCTTAATTCTGGAGTAAGTCTATTGCACTGTTATAACTTTTCATCTTCATGTCAAGATTTATATTCTGGTCAATAATTAGGGCAAATATTCGAAGGTTTCCTCAATGCAACAGTCATTGTTACTGCCGTTAAATTGGAAAATAGCCCAGAAAAATGTGACGCATACACTTAATGTTAACTGGGGAAAAAAGTTAACCAAATGATGAAATACTTTATTTTTATATAAATTTTGGTATGGGGGGCTGAGGTGATATTTGGATTTGGACTGAAACAGACATTTGTGGTTACTGGGGAACTTACTAAAATGGTTTGCATGTTTTCTTTGGGACTAATTAGAGAAGTTGTTAGTTTGTTATTGCTAAACTGAAAGTACAAAAACCAACCTCCTCATCCTTTATCATCAGCCTATTAATAAATAACAAATTCATCAAACCATCAAAAAACTTTTTTCGATTTTATTTCAGAATAACTAACAGTTTTTGAAAATTTTTTGCAGGGGGGGGGGGGGGGGGGGGGGGGGGCTGATAAGTTTTTTATTTTAAAAAAGGAAAAAAATAAAGAAAAAGTTTTTTTAAAAAAGGGAAAAAAAAGGGGGGTTTTTATTTGGGGAAAATTTTGAAATTTTAAATTGCAAATTTTTTGAGTTAAAAATTTTTAAAAAAAATGATTTTGAAAAAATATTAAACTTTATAGTTTTATTTAAGGGAAAATTTTTAAAAAAAAGAATTTGTTTTTCACCCAAAAAATTTTTTTATTTTTTAAAAGTTTTTCAAAAAAAAGGTTTGCAAAAAATTTTTTTTAACCCCTGAAAACTTTGTTTTTTGGGGGGTTTTTTTTGGGGGATCTTTTCCCCCAAAAAGGAACGTTTTTTCCCCTTTTTTAAATGGGGGCCTCCAAGTTAAAAACCCCTGTACCAAAGCTCCAGTAAAAAAGTGGCTGCAAATTTTAATTTTTTCATAAAATTTAAAAGACCCCCAAAGATAAGGATTTCCAAAAATGATAAAAACATAATAAATTTTGGCAGATTCAGAGTTAATCGAAAAAAGCAATAAATTGTTATCAGCCACATCTAATACATTTAAATATGATACTAAGTAGGATATCATGATATTATTATTTTCATTTATTGTAACAGTCTTTCTGACTTTATACAGTACATAGTTTTGTTTAAAGAGTTTTTATTCTCCTTCTGTAAGACAAGTGCATTATACAAATAAATACTTTCTTCGTAAAAAATATGCAGCTTAAGTAAATAGCTTTCCTTGTATTGAGAATTCTTAAGAAATGCATGCAAGTTGCCAGATTTCTTGGTTTGACATTGTTTAGCTCTGCATTTATCTACTCCTTTTTTTACTAGAATGTCTTTTTTCAAACTTCTTGTTGCTTGGAATTATACGTTACGTAGAATACTAATCCTCTGATATTTAGTGCATTTTGCATTTCTCTTTTCTTTTCAGTTACCAGCGACCTATCGTGCCAGCTCTGTATATCAGCATGCCACTGGTCATAACCAGTAACACCCAGTCACACGCCCATAGACGCTCTTTACACCTTCCTCACTCACACCCCCTAACACCGGTACCTTCCAACACACTTACATCAAACAGTCATTCTACTAAAATGAGCACCTCTGTTGCACACACTGTAGAAAATAACTCCACCCCTAGCTCACCTAGGCAAAGATCACTCACAATTAGCCACACCCATCCTCTAACGGCTCCGCCCATGTCTAAGTCATCACCATCAGATCACAGCTCTGAGCGTTCGCATTTTGCCTTTGATTTCACTTACAGCTCTCCTGTCCCAGAGGAAAACCTAGCGCCCTCCTCCCCACCAGTTTCACATGCACGTAGTACAACCTCCCCTATGAAAGTTACGGGGCCTCCAAGTGGACCGCCAAACAATAGGAGGTCCTCAGATTCAGATATGAGCACTCCGCCTAAAGGTAAGTTCTAGATTTTTTTAGAGATGATTGTATTACTTATTGTTTATTGTATTAGTTTTGAAATTTATTCCTAAACTAAGATCAAAATATATAAAAATATTGTTTATTGGTGGTCTTTACCATATAACAAAAAAAAATCACCTCTGAATAGGTTTTGCTTCAAAATCATTCTGTAAAAAAAAAATTTATTTGGGAAAGCTTCTACTGGCAGAAAATAAGGGTTTAAAGGGTTTTGGTTTTTGAAGATATTAAAGAGTGTTACCCCATGAAGAGGGAACCTGAGGTATTCCCCCAAACAGTAAAGCTGAAAAGCACCATAAAACTTTACGGGTATTTAAACCAAAAAAACCTTCCCAAACAAAAAAAATAAAAATTTTCCTTGCCTTTAAAAAGCGGGAAAAATTGCCATATGACCTTCCTTTGGGTCTTGCAACTAAAGCGCCCAATAAAAAAAAAAATTTTTATATTTTTGTTTTTTAAAAACATAAAAAAAACTTAAAAAAACCCCCTTTTTCCTGAGGACATCGGAATTGCTGTTATGAGTATTATTTTTTAAATTTTTTTTACAAATTTAAAACAAAGTTTACATTGTATTCTTAAACCCAAAGAGTAAAATTTAGCTGCCCCATGCCCTATGATGCATTATTATCAAATACATGTGTTACATTGTTACATGTTTTAGGGAGCAGTCTTGCTGGAAGCAGTGGAAGTGGGAGCGGAAGTGGAACCAAAAATTTCCCCAAACCATGCTCGCAGCAGATTAATATTGAACTTATGGTATGACCTTGAACTTAATTTTGAACTTATGGTATGTGTCACCTTCAACTTAATATTGAACTTATGGTATGACCCTTGACCTTAATATTGAACTTATGGTATGACCTTGAACTTAATATTGTACTTATGGTATGACCTTAAACTCATGAACTTAAAATCTTGTGTGATAGCTCATTTCCTTATTTTCTTTCTTCTTTAGATGAATTTGATGAAGTAAATTAGTTTCCTTAAAACCTTAATCATACTGAATACTATAATGTCATACAGTAGGTACAGGTAGGAGTGGATCTAAGATTGATTAAATATAATGCTTGGAAAACACAATGGGTCTTGATCTTTCAAAATCTATACTTAAGTTATGCCAGGCAGTTATGTTTAGTAGTAGATGAAGTGATATCTGTTTGAAAATTGAATTCCATTTGCCATCAGGTAACCTTTTGCATTAGGCAAATTTACAAAATATACATTGAAGGAGTTTTGAAAAAAAAAATTTTTTAACAAAAAGACTCCAAAGACACTTAATATTCTTGAGTATGCAATTTGAATGAAATGTTTTTACTTCAAGTATGTTATTTGAACTGAAATGGCTTTAGTTTATAACTTCTGATGACAATTTTTTTATGTTTTTTGTTTCAGGAGTATCCATTGTTTACAATGACATCTTTTCCTCCTGGTTTTATCATACATATAGGTGGTGTGGTTGCTGCCAGATCCATTAAACTTTTAGATAAAAAATCCACAATCCAGGTTTGTATTTAGTATTAATGCATTTGAATAAGTTTTGTTACTGATCTTTTTTTTCACTAGATCTTAAAGGGAATTTAACTCACCTATAGTGGTTGGGGCAGTTCTTTGTAGGTACGATTTGCATATAATCTTGATCATGAAGTAGAAGAATAAAACTTTTTTTTGCCAATTCTTACATTTTTCATTCATTATCATATATAAATAAGCGTGAACAGGTGAATTAGACATCTGATAGTGCATTTTGATATTTGAAAAGGCGAGATTTCAGCATTTGATCATCCAAGCGCCTAAATTAATGTCCTGTATATACTGGAATACGGTATTTAGTGTGGTGCACCTTGTCCGGTATATAATATGGTACTAAGTGTGGTACTCAAACACTTTTTTTAGTCTCGCTCATCTCAAAGCTTCACGTCTCGAGATTAGAGTCAATTTTTCCAAAAATTTCAAATTTGTTCCAAGAAATACAAATGATGCCAAGTAATAAATTATGATATATAAAGCACTTTTAGTATATAATAATTGAGCCGTGCCATGACAAAACCAACATAGTGGGTTTTGGACCAGCATGGATCCAGAGCAGTCTGCGCGAATGCGCAGACTGATCAGGATCCATGCTGTTCGCTGTCAGTTTCTCCACTTGTTATAGAGTTGGTAAGCGAACAGCATGGATCCTGATCAGACTGCGCATCCAGACTGCGCGGATGCGCAGGCTGGTCTGGATCCATGCTGGTCGTAAACCCACTATGTTGGTTTTGTTGTGACTCGGCTCAAATTTATTATGTGTTAATTATAGAGGAGCCAGAGACAAGAGATGCCTGGTGGAATGAGGTACGTACTGAGATTCGTTCGCATACGCGAGCCATGGGTTGTCACGCCGTCATTGGTTACTGTGAATTAACTTCTATCTGGTAAATGTATATTTATGTTTTCAAGTAAATATGTTTTACTTACTAAATTACTAGAATGAACTTTTCCAGCTTTCAAGTGTTTTAATATTTTTCTGGTTCTTGGAGCTCTATTTAGTGTTGAGAATTGATTACCTCTAAAGCCGGTGCTAGGGGGTGTGAGGGTATTGCACTTATTCATTATCCCCCATGTACAGACTCAATCAAACCGTCAAGTCTGCAATTTTCATGTAATTTTGTTGTGGTTAATGCTTCCAAGGGATTATGTTGTTTGCAGGTTTTTACCTTATATTCATGTATTTATTTAAGTGATGAATTAATACTGCTGTCAGCCACTGGCACAGCTGCCAAGGTCAACTTGAACCTAGACCAATATCTGCAACCCAAGGCCAACTCCCAGCAACTGGTGTCAGCCGGGGACCGGAATCTTGCAACGGAAAAAGAGAGGGACCAGGGGAAGAAACTCTTTGTAGATGTAAATTTAGCCAATCAGATGACGTTAAGAAGTGGTGGCAGGTAAATATTACAAACTGTTGTAGAAAAAAATTAAAAGATATGATTATTTATTTCACTACTTGGTTAAGGAAAGAATTGTATTTTTGGCCAAAAAAGAATGTTGAAATTGTTTAAAGTAAACTTTGGTGGTTGAAAGAGCACCATAAGTGTTCATATATCTTGAAATCAAACCGAAGAGGGGGAATAAGAATTGTAATAAGAAGTTCAAACTGATAATCAATCTAAACAAACAATTATTCTTTTTGTGTTGTTTCTAATCTTTTCTTACAGTTCAGAGGATGGCAGCCCAAGATTCGCATGTTCACTGTGCCATATTCCATACAAACCTAGTTCTGCACCATTTCCTATCAACCTGTCACAATGTGCATGTTGCAGGTATGTACATGTAGTATACTTAAAGTTTAATAAAGATTTTTGGTTTTTGATGATCCCCATATTTCCATTGGAGCATGTAGTTTTTGGTTCGTCCTTTAGCCCAGGTCCGTTTTCTCAATTCTTCCATCACACCAACTTACTATTTCTCAGAGTACAAATATTTGGAGTATTGGTACTTTTTATAAGTCCATGGATTAGTTGGTCCAAAGTCAAGGTGCATGTTTTGGTGTGGAGGGGTTGCATATTAATATAATAAAATATTGGGGGAAATCAAAAAAATACCCTTATTAGAAAAGTAAATATGAAATTTAAAATTTTTCGGAGGGAATTTGTATGATGATTTTCAACAATAAATCCAAAGAATAAAAAATTGGAAAGGTTTCATTTTTAAAAGCCAGGTTTGGTATGTTTAAGGTATTTGCCTTAAGATAAACTTTAAAAAAACAAAAATAATAAAATTTATCAAAAAAAATGTGCCCTTTTGCCCCTTTTTTGGGCTGAGGGGGGGCTTTTTTTTTTGGGGGGGGGGGGGTTAAAGGATAGAAAAAAAATTTAAATAAAGGGAAAAAATTTCTAACATTTTATTAAAATTTAATCCAGATGGGGTTTCCCCTGGGTTGCAAAGTTTTAAACCGGTCACCAAAATTCCCCGTTTGGTGCCATACAGCCCAAACTGTGTTCATTTGCAGTAAAACTTAACAAAAACAAAACAAGTGCTGCTTTTGCTACTTTGTAAAAATTGTATTGCATGGCCATGTATATATTTACTTTTTACAAAGAAAAATACAGGCTTAATGTTAGAACACCATTGGTGTGTCAATAAAAATGTTATATATTTTTACTGTAAACAGTCTTTATTTTGGATATGTGATAAATAGTAAATTATATTTTGTGTGTTGATTCAATACTAAATTTATTGATTTCATTGAAAAAAATGATATGCTCATCAGAGGCTCACATAATATAATTTTATTCAACTTGTTTAATGAATTCAGTATTTTAACTTACACTTATTCAATACTCTCTTTTTATTTAAACCTTGCATGATCTTAGTATATAATAACAGAAACATGTAAAGAAAAAAAACAACAACAACAAAAAAACAACAAGAAACAAGGGTAAGGGGTCATGTTTTGGAACAAAATTTGTATCTTCATCTGCAATGTTTGTGAGTAAAATTTTTGTCTTCAAATGATGTCAAAATTTCATTATCAATTTGCAGTTATTCTCAAAAGCCTTTTTCTGGATTTATAGTCAAATCAAGGGAGGTAATTATGTATGTCTGGAAAATTGTGTACAGTAAGGGAAACTATCTCTTTATAATTCTTCCTGAGATTTCACAAAAGAGGAATGTGTTTTTCTCCCTGTTTTTACTATATTTTTCCTTTATTTTTGCTACATTTTTTCCTGTTTCTTTACAGAGTTATAAGACCCAAAATAAACAGCAAAGCTGAAGCAAATGCAAAAGAGATTAGTGATGTAAGTTATTATAAAAATATTTCAGCAAAGTTTTACAAGTGTTTGGGAAGGGAGACAACTCTTCAATAAAAAAAAAGATAATAGTTTGTAAATAATAGTTTGTAATTGGTGCTTAGTTCTTCGCATTTTTTTCTTTTTTAGAAGGAATTAATCATTTTAGAAAAATGGGGCCATTTTTTATTTTAAAAATTCTCTTTTTTTTTTAGAATTTAAAGAACTCACTATAAAAGCCTTTAAAAATAAAATTTAATTTTTCATAGAAATTGGGGCAATTTTTAAAAAAAAATTGAAAAAAGGCTATTTTTAGAAATTCTAAATAAAAAAGTTTTATCTAAATTATAAGGGAACATTAAAAATTGTTTTTGTTTCATTTTTAAAAAAAATCATAATTTTTCAAAAAGCATTCATTAATCCAAACAAAATTTTTTAAAGCCATCCAAGAAACTATGTTGCTATTTTTTAAAATTTTATGCTTTTTTTAGAAATGAAAATTTGCAAATTAGTTGCTTTTTTTTTTAAAATAAAAATTTTTACTTGTTTCAAGAAAAATTAAATTATAGAAAATAATATTTTCATTATTGTGGGGAAAAGAAATCCGTCCCCGGGGGGTCCACCTTTGAGGTAACGAGCGAGACAATGCCAAGTTACAGGCAATGGGCAGGTTTCAACATATTTCTTGCATATTCTACCATATTACGTCATATTTTAAATTCTTTAACTTAATGAAACAATTATCCATGGAAATTTATGTTATTACACCCATAACTATTTTCTTACAACAGCATATGAAATGACAACTTCATTCATATCGGTGAAATTTCGTCATCTTAAGCATGCCATAGTATACCACATGACTCATCTGGCATCCTCATGCTGGGAAGAGTAAAACTAACGGAAACTCAAGTCTGATATGCAAGATAATTGATTGACAAATCCTGTTGTGAGAATAACTTACTTCTTGTTTGTTTTCAGATTCTGCCATTTCTGGAATATGATCTACACAATCAGTTAATGAACAAACTTAAAGTAAGTAAAAATCATTATCTAAAAGCAAGTTTTATAAGTTTAAAAAGAAACAGTTTACTATTTGATAAATCGGATGAGAAATTTTTTGTTTTTAAATTTTGATAATGAAATTTTTCCATTGTACAGTTTTTCCATTTATAAACTTTGATAATCCAATTTTTCCATTGTAGGCTTTGATAATACTGTTTTCCATTTATAATTTTTGATAATCCAATTTTTACATTATAAACTTTGACAGTTTTCCATTTATTAATTTTGATAGTCTAATTTTTTCATTATAAGCTTTGATAATTCAATTTTTCAATTGCCAGCTTTGATAATACAATTTTCCATTTATATATTTTGAGAATCCAATTTTTCCATTTAGAATTTTTGATAATACAATTTTTCCATTTAGAATTTTTGATGATACAATTTTTTCATTTAGAATTTATGATAATACAAGTTTTGTTACAGATGCGAAGTATGAATGGATTGTTTGGACTGAAAATGCAGTTTGTGGTGGGAGAAAGCATGCTGATTGGAATAGCTGTAAGTGCTCTTCTACTTATCCCCCTGTTATAGAATGAAATGAGGTGTAGGAGACTCTGAGGTTGAGTGGTTAAGGTTTCTGACTGAGCGTCACTTGAACCCCATTGCTGTGGGTTTGAATCCCATCAGTGAGTTAATGTTCTATCATGTAAAGAAGTTATCTGGCTAGCTAACAGAAAATTAGTGTTTCTACTTGGAGGTGTTCTTTGTCCTTAAACAACACAGTGTCCACATGACTAAAGCCCATTAAGTTCATTTTAAGTAAATGACGTCACGTTGTATTATTATTTGGTGTGCTTTTCATTCATTTTTAGGTTTAATGTCTTTTTAAAATGTTTCTTTGCATATAATAAAAAGAAAATTTGTTTAGTTTAGTATAAGATCGAAATATATTTCAGCTTGTGAACACCAAAAGTTCATATTTCACTCGTGGCTGTGCCACTCGTGAAATATACCTTTTGATGCTCACTCGGTGAAATATATTCCTATCTTACACTGAACTAAACAAATATCCTCTATTTAACTGTTGAGCGCTAACACCACATGCAGTTGTCTTGTTATCTCTCGCTTTTAATATTCTAGTGGAAGAAAGTGAGGTTGTTCAGGACTTTAATCTATTTACTACATTTGAGTTCTTGCAATTGAAGAAGCTATCAAGTTAGTTAACTGACCTGTAGATTTAAAGAAACATGATAAAAGTTAAATAAAGTGCAAGAACAAATTTTTTTTTTTTTTTTTTCATCTTGCTGTGTTTTATTATTGTATATTTTGTGAGCTGTGTCATGACAACACCAACGTAATGTGTTTGCGACCAGCATGGATCCAGACCAGCCTGCACATCCGCACAATCTGATCAGGATCCATGCTGTTCGCATACAAAGCTTATAACAAGTAGAGAAACTGATAGTGAACACCTTGGATCCTGTTCAGACTGCACGGATGCACAGGCTGGTTTGGATCGATGCTGGTCGCAAACGCACTATGTTGATTTTGTCATGGTGCGGCTCATATTATATTTGTGTTGTTGGTTATTCCAGTCAGCCACTGGAGCGTACTTGGTGCCACTACCACCACCACCTGTACCGAGGCTGTTGGGTCAGATCACCTCGGAGGAGGAAAATGTGGCGTTACTTGACCTACAAAAGAAGCTGGCCGAACAAATACAGCGTAATAAAGATCTTTATCAGCTAACTGGAATTGTAAGTCATTATATGTATTTTTAAGGAATAGTATAATATAAAAGTGTTTATTATATACCTATAAATTTTCTCCCTAAAATACATGCAAATTTGGAAGCACGAATACACTTCAACAGATAGAAAATTCTGTATTATGTTAGTGACAAAAATATTGAAGTGCCAGACTATTTATGATGTTAGTTCCCATCTTAGTTTTGTATAATGTAGCATATGGAAACAGGAACCAAAATTTACGTATTCATCCGTCATTCATGAAGGCTACATTTCATTTCCTGAAATTACTTTAAGAAGTAAGTATATTGAAACTCCTTTTACTTAAAATGAATAGGTATATAATTAAAAGGAAAATTATGATGAAGTAAGTTTCTGAAGCCATCTATTTTGCTCCTTGCAACGTTGGAAAATTGATATCTCACTTGACCTATGGTCTCACAAGATATAAATTTTCCAATGCTGCTCGTTGTAAAATACAAAGCCTGGGAAAGCTGCTACAACATAATATTCCGTATTATTTTACCATCAACCCGCCTTGTAAGGCAATAACAATTGGAGGTTATCAAATAATGTAAATAAACGTTATTGTACAGCTTCACAAAATATTTCAAAATCTTGTGGTATCGTGATTGTAAGTGATTGTAAGTGATTGTTATTAGCCATCTGTAAACCAGTTTGTTGTGGCTTTTATTTCCATTAGTCAAATTATGGCCAACATATGAATTTATGCATCAATGAACAATATGACTCAATATTTTACAAAAGAAAACTGGTTTATTATGAATAACACTATTATTTACATACATGTATATTAAAAATAACACTATTTCATGTACATCGTATATTGCAAATTGATATAGTATTTGCTTTTTTTAATAAAAATGAATATATTTCAATAGAATTCATCCATTATTATAACTTATAACAATATTCATGTCAATCTAGATATAGTGGTCTGACTGTAGCGGTCATTTTAGCTCAGTCCTCTTACTGACCACTAAAGTGACTATAGGCAGGTTTGACAGTATGTGCTACATGTGTATAGTTCCTAGTACCTCCAAGCAATTCAACTTGATATTTGTTGGTACAAACAATTATCACTGCAATTGTATTCATGTTGATGAAACTCGAAATTTGTCTGCTAATGATATAACATGAACTTAATTGTTTGACATGATGGTATGACGCGATGACCCTTCAATAACGCACTTTCTGCAAAGCTGACTTCAAATTTTTGATGTACAATATTGAACTGCCCGAACAGGAAGAAACACAAGAAGCAGTGAAGTTTTACGCCTGCAAGTTAATATATTCTGCAATAAAAATTATATGAAAACTTTCTAGAAGTTGCGTAGACAAGGGAAATGAAGAAATCTGCTGTCTTCAAGTTATACATAGGTGTGTGACGAAACAGGGTCTTTGAATTTAGCTTCTTGTCTTGTTTTCTTCATACATTTATACACATCCTAGCGATTTATCTAATCATTACTTTTTGAACATTTTGATAAAGTTATCTTCATTTGTATCATTCCCAGAGCTACTGCTTACGTACAGTGTACATCTTTCGGCAGACCAGAAGACATTCTGGGGCTTTTTTATATCCTTAACGACAATCTCCCCTTCAGTAAAGTCCTCAGATATCTCTTCTATGGCATTGCTGTCAAAATTACAAAAATATAAACTCCCATCTTCTGATGTTGCCAAGCCGTAAGGTTGTCCTGAACAAACATATTTGCCTTTCACCTCACCCTGCCAGTTTAACTTGGTAACAGTTTTCATTTCAGTATCAGATACATAGATACAATTGTCACTTGTTGCAATATATCTTGGTGTTTTGAATATATGTTCATCTTGTATTGTCTGTAATAAAGTTCCATTGATAAGGCGGATTTGAACTTTTGGAGGATGCAAAAATGACACAACCATTTTATCATTATGACAGCTAATACCGAAACATGGTCCATCTACATTCACAGTGTACTTATTGCGGAAGTTATTTTGAGATATATTTATAAACTGAACAGTAAAGTTGCTTGGGAGTGTGACTGCTACTTCATTTTGTGAAACTGATGTGACATCAGAAGGTTGACTCGCAAAGCTTTGCTGAGCTAGTACAGACTTTCTGTTGATATCAATCATTTTTATAGCATTGTTAAGCCAATCTGTGACGATTAAAAGATCAGGAGTAAGGAGAGTCATTCCTTGTATATAGCAATGGTCCTTATCTTGTGATGTTTTGATACAGATATTATCCATATGTAACTTTTGTCTAGACTTCAAATCTGGTTTTAATGTTTTGCTGCTCAATGTCCCAATGGATTTCTCTTTAACAAGTAGTTTTGATATTGCCTCATTTGGTTCAAAGTTGTATTCTTTGACTTCAGTTTCTGAGAGCAAGGCAACCTTCTGCTCATAATATTTTATCATCTGTTTGGCTTGTTTTAGTTCCATGAACAAATCATTAGATTGTTTGGATGTGTTGAAACGTTTAACGGCATCCAGTGATGACTTCAGACGTATTTGTACATCTCCACATACTGTTTCTACTTTCATCAAAGCCTTTCTATTGTCTTTTTGGATGACTTGTGCAGCCTCCTTGACTTGACTTTCTAATTCATCCAGTCTTTGGTTGATTTTTGTCCGGAATTTCTTTATGTCTGTCAAAGCATCTGATAAAGATTTGCTTGATTCATCATTTTGTTTCTTAATGTCTTGAAGTGTTTTGCTAGATCTTTCTGTCATGTCATTGATATCCTTCAATATATCTTGATATTCTTTGCTGTCTGTGACCTTGTCTGAAATGTCTGGTATATAATTGACTTTGCAAGATGCTGCAGTATGGTCAAGTGTGACACAAACACTACAGAGGAAAGCCTCATGGTCATAACAGTAAAACTTGATCATCTCCATGTTGTGTTTAGGACATGGTTTTGTGAAGTTATCTGATTGTCTTGGAGTTACAGGTGACAGAGTCTGAGGCATGCTAGATTTGTCTTGTAGAGTATGGTGTCTTGATAATGTATGTCTTTTGTGTACTGTAAAGCATGTTTCACACAAATGCTCTAAACAGTTTGTACAATAGCCGTGAGCAGGAAGTCTAGGTCCATCTCGATCACATGGCTGACAGTAAACTTTGAGATCTTCATCAGAACCCATAGAAGTTGTTGATGATGAAAATTGTTTGGTGGCTTTTTTACCTTGGACAGCCATGACTTCTCTGAAAGTAGAATAATCAATCTGATTAAGCAATAAAATAGCATTTATAGACTTGTGTCACATGTAACTTCAAAAGTAGAACACCTTTAAGAACCATATGGAAATTGGCAGAGAAGTGTCGCTTGAATCTTGCTAAGAACAGTTGTTAGCATGTGAACTTATGCACCTGTGTACATGTTATACTATATTGATGCAAATTCATTTGTGATCAACAAGGTTATGCCTCTTGCTTCTGCAAAAAGAGTTATTATATACCCTGTTGTTATTAGCAAACAGACCTTAAAATCTGATTGTCTTGTCAGAAACATATTTTCTGTGTGCATATATAATTATTACTTGAATCAAATGTTTACCACTATGCGCCATGGCATGCATGTGAACCTGGATGCTGTCTATCAACGGTCGTATGACCAAATACGGTCTTAGCTGCGACTGAGGGTGTAGAACCGTGTTCATAAAACAGTGGAAATTGCAGGCTCGGTCCTAAGTATAGAAAGTAAGATAAGATAGCAGTTATGACTGTCTTTGTTGATAAAACGGCACCCAGGTCTCTAGGCAGTTATGACTGTCTTTGTTGATAAAACGGCACCCAGGTCTCTAGGCAGTTATGACTGTCTTTGTTGATAAAACGGCACCCAGGTCTCTAGGCAGTTATGACTGTCTTTGTTGATAAAACGGCACCCAGGTCTCTAGGCAGTTATGACTGTCTTTGTTGATAAAACGGCACCCAGGTCTCTAGGTCAGTGGTTAATTTTAAGAGAGTATTGTGGTTAATTTTAAGAGAGGATTGAAAAAAGCTTTATAAGCTTCTGACTCAATCAGTAAAATTGATCTTTATGTAATTTATTAGCTCGACTTTTCGATAAGAATAAGTAGAGCTATTGTAGTCACCCGAGCATTGGCGTCGGCGTAACCACTTATGTTTAAGTTTTTGTAATACCTCAAATATTTTCAAAGTTCATTGACATATGGCTTTGAATCTTTGCACACTTGTTCACCATCATGACCCCAACCTGTAGGCTGGAGGAGGTAACTGTATCAAGCATTTTGACAGAATCATGCCCTATTTTCAACTTAGAATTTACGTGAAAGTTTTTGTAATACCTCAAATATTTTCAAAGTCCTTTGACATATGGCTTTGAAACTTTTCACATTTGTTCACCATCATGACCTCAACCTGTAAACAGGAGGAGGTAACTGTATCATGGATTTTGATAGAATTATGTCCCTTTTTCGACTTAGAATTTACGTTAAAGTTTTTGTAATACCACAAATTTTTTAAAAACAAATATGTAATATAAATATGAAAGTGGGCGGAGTCAAATCTCATATTTAATTTAAGGGACTTCTTTCGCCATTTTGTTTGAAAAATCTGATAAATACAAAACAATTTTTTGTTGAATTTTGTTTTGAAAACTATTTAGAATGATAGAAAATGGTCTAACTAAGAAAATAAATCCGAACACCAATATCTTTAATTCAGTCACAGACGTTTAAAGAGTTTTTTTACGTGACGTCACAATGTAGTGCTAAATATGGCAGTAGTGCTAAATATGGCGTGCAAAACAAGACAATAATTATATTACTGCGTGCTGTACAATTTCAGTTGCGTAAGCAAGCAAAGGGGTTTGTAACCATTTTTCTTTGATAATGAAATTAAATAAAAAGCTTATTTTTTCGTTTTGCGTGAAATATGGTTTATATTTTCACTCAACATGATAAAATGCCACATATTTTCACTCGCCGTCCCGGCTCGTGAAAATATGTGGCATTTTATCATGTTGAGTGAAAATATATTCCATATTTCACTCAAACGAAAATATATCCTCTTATTATTTTGATGTGTACATCATATAAGACTGCAAATTGGTAGCTAAATTATTAAAGTGTTCTTAATTTCTACCTTTGTAAAAATCAATTAGTAGAAAAAGATATAAAGTTAATTCAACCAAAAAATCTGGATTATCACAATAATTTACCTCACAATTTTTCAACAGTTTCAAATTACATACCTTAAATAATTTCCGAAGTTAATTTGCAATGGTTTCTTCAAAAAAAAAGAGAAAATCTAAAAAATTTAAAAATCAAATATGTTTTCCTTCAATCTTGAATGATTAAATTCTCTTTAACCAGGTAACAAGTATAAACAAGTTGGAGAGAGTTGCGTGTCTTAAAGTAATTTTTACTGATTGAAACTTGCATAACAATTAGAGTAAAGTCTACTTGTTTTATAGGGAGGTTTAAGTGTGTGAATAGGTTTCTGTAGTACCCTGGACTATTTACATTTCTGCATATGAATACCCAAGTTGAACATGATTAAATATTTACATTAACGGCTATACAAATATAATCAATTTAATCATTTTGAATTTGAAAATGAAAAAATGTGACTAAGTAACAAATCATCACCTTAGTGCAGTAACGGAATAAGACCTTATAAATTTTATAGCATTTAATCAGTTATTGCACTGACCTGTGACATAGTGCTTTGCTTATATATTTATTATGTGTTATAAATCAATATGTTTCTAAATATAGCAAAATATATGTTTTATTTACATGAATGAATGGAGTTGATTTGATTATCACTGAACTTAAGGGTGATGATTTAATTACAAGTGTATAACAATTAATCACCCCTCAGCCTTAACCTCTTTTAAGTGCCCCTGAGAAAATGTTAAAGTCACTGTACGACAGAAAAACATCAGTTTCAAACATTTAAATCAGTGTTTTTAGGAATTTTCTTGTTGTACTTAATATCAATTAAATTCATCAAAATAAGTTTGGGGCTTCTTTGGCCGAGTGCTTAAAGTTGTTGACAACAAACCACTTGCCCCTGACCAATATGGGTTACATTATCTTGCCAGAGACTTGTGAGGAAGCTATCCAGCTAACTTAGGAAACTACGGTGGTTTAATTCAGGTGCCTGTTTGTGCCTGAATATCGCATGGAGGGGCACCTGAGGTCTTCCTCCTTCAGTAAAGCTTGAAAGTTGCCATATGACCTATACTGTGTTTGTGTGATGTGAAATCCAAACGAAAAAAGAAGAAAACAAATCCTCGTTAATTAATGAGTGATGGAATAAAGATTTGTATAGGTTTTTGACAAGTGTGATTGTGTATCTTAAAAGTTACCAAATTTTTATGCCCCCCTTTGAAGAAGAGGGGGTATATTGTTTTGCTAATGTCGGTCTGTCTGTCGGTCGGTCCATCGGTCTGTCCGTCGGTAGACCACATGGTTTCCGCTGATTATCTTGAAAAGTATTTATCACAAAGTCTTCATATTTCACATAGTGATTGGTCATAACTAGTAGAAGACCCCTATTGATTTTGGGGTCACTAAGTCAAAGGTCAAGGTCACAAGGACCTTAAATATCAAAATGGTTTCCGCTGATTATCTTGAAAAGTTTTTATCACAAAGTTTTCATATTTCACACAGTGATTGGCCATAACTAGTAGATGACCCCTATTGATTTTGGGGTCACTATGTCAAAGGTCAAGGTCACAGGGGCCTTAAATGTCAAAATGGTTTCCGCTGATTATCTTGAAAAGTATTTATCACAAAGTCTTCATATTTCACATAGTGATTGGTCAATACTAGTAGATGACCCCTATTGATTTTGGGGTCACTAGGTTCCAAGGTTAAGGTCACAGGGGCCTTAAATGTCAAAATGGTTTACGCTGATTATCTTGAAAAGTATTTATCACAAAGTCTTCATATTTCACACAGTGATTGGTCATCACTAGTAGATGACCCCTATTGATTTTGAGGTCACTTAGTCAAAGGTCAAGGTCACAGGGACCTTAAAATGTCAAAATGGTTTCCGCTGATTATCTTGAAAAGTATTCATCACAAAGTCTTCATATTTCACATAGTGATTGGTCATAACTAGTAGATGACCCCTATTGATTTTGGGGTCACTAGGTCAAAGGTCAAGGTCAAAGGGGCCTTAAATGTCAAAAGGGTTTCCGCTGATTATCTTGAAAAGTATTCATCACAAAGTCTTCATATTTCACCTAGTTATTGGTCATAAGTAGTATATGACCTCTATTGAATTAGGGGTCATTAGGTCAAAGGTAAATGTCACATGGGCCTTAAATGTCAAAATGGTTTCCGTTGATTTTTCCATAATTGAACACTTCCATGTACCCATTTTTGGCAAGTTTCTGTGAGTCAATGGCTAGAAAGGGGGGTATATGTGTCGTTTGACATTCTTGTTTAATAGTTGTATTAACTAGAAAAAATATTACCTACTGTAACACCATCTTCAATCATTCTCATCATGTAAGAAAATAATATTAATTCACTTCTGGTAGATTCTCTTTATGTTAAATATAAAAAGATGAATACAATTAAAAGAAATAGAGGGAGAACTGTCATTATTTCAAATTTGGAGAACTGTCAGGGGAGTAAAAAAGTTTGTTTTAGAGGAGGAACTTAAAGTCAGAGGGAAGAACTAGTCAGAGGGGATGAACTAGTCAGAGGGGAGGAACTAGTCAGAAGGGAGGAAGTAGTCAGAGGGGAGGAACTAGTCAGAGGGTAGGAACTACTCAGAGGGAGAAACAAGTCAGAGGGTAGGAACTAGTCAGAGGGAGGAACAAGTCAGAGGGAAAAACTTATCCAGGGAGGAACAAGTCAGAGGGGAAGGAACTAGTTTAGGGTAGAAACTAGTCAGGGAAAGGAACTAGTATGTGGGAGGGTCTAGTAAGGGGGAGGAACTAGTCAAAGGGAGGAACTATTCAGGGGGAGGAACTAGTATGGAAGAAAATAACATGGAATTTGTGTGAAAAAAACCTTTTAATGTAGAAAACAGCTTCTCAGATCCTCATGCACCACATGTGAAATTAGTTTAATATACATGTACAACTTATTGATAAAGAAATAATTATCAATTTCGTCAGTCTCCTCTGATTGAAGAAGATCCACTGTAAATATACCTTATTTTAAGCAGTGTTCATAGTTAATACAGCTATACAAAATTCATACAAAAGTACATAAACACATACTGTTTATTTATTCAGTTGACTTTTTTTCCGTGTCAGTCTGTCAAAAACATTCATCTGCATCATTTTCTCATGACTGGCACTAAACTTTACTTTAACAGGGTTTTGTTGAAAGACAGCTTTTTTAATAGCAGCATTTTTCTGTGTCAATTTCTGTTGAACTTCCGTCTTTCCAAACCTTTGTGACCTTTTCTGAACAGTTACTGTAGGTTTCATAACAGTAGTTTGGTTTCATTGACATGCATTAATTTTGATTCTAAGAATATTTTCCTTGTTAGTTTGCTTTGACGGATTATGTTTAGATTGTTTCTTTGATAAATCAGGCATTTCTGTTGATTTTTCTGTCACTTTGGGTTCATTTATCTTTTCTATTGGCATTTCCTTTGCCTTTGCTTTGGGTTTGTCTGTAGTTTCTAAATCCTCTGTCATGGAATGATCTGGTATTTTATGAGGAGATATGTTTGAGAGGTCTTTGTTGAATGCTTATTTCACTGTTTCAAGTGATGGTTTTAAGTATTTTTGCATTATATCAAAATCTTCATCTAGATTTTGCTGTGATTCAATTTTATTGCAAATTGATATAGTATTTGCTTTTTTTAATAAAAATGAATATATTTCAACAGTATTCATCCATTATTATAACTTATAACAATATTCATGTCAATCTGGATATTGTGGACCCATGTCTGTAGCGGTCATTTTAGCTCAGTCCTCTTACTGACCACTATGGTGACTATAGGCAGGTTTGACCGTATGTACTACATGTGTATAGTTCCTTGTACCTCCAAGCAATTCAACTTTATATTTGTTGGTACAAACAATTGTCACTGCAATGGTATTCATGTTGATAAAACTTAAAATTTTGTCTGCTAATGATATAACATGAACTTAATTGTTTGACATGATGGTATGACGCAATGACCCTTCAATAATGCACTTTCTGCAAAGCTGACTTCAAATTTTTGATGTACAATTTTGGCCTGCCTGAACAGGAAGAAACACAAGAAGCAGTGAAGTTTTACGCCTGCAAGTTAATATATTCTGCAATAAAAATTATATGAAAACTTTCTAGGAGTTGCGTAGACAAGGGAAATGAAGAAATCTGCTGTCTTCAAGTTATACATAGGTGTGTGACAAAACAGGGTGTTTGAATTTAGCTTCTTGTCTTGTTTTCTTCATACATTTATACACATCCCAGCGATTTATCTAATTATTACTTTCTGAACATTTTGATAAAGTTATCTTCATTTGTATCATTCCCAGAGCTACTGCTTACATACAGTGTACATCTTTCGGCAGACCAGAAGACATTCTGGGGCTTTTGTATATCCTTAACGACAATCTCCCCTTCAGTAAAGTCCTCGGATAACTCTTCTATGGCATTGCTGTCAAAATTACAAAAATATAAACTCCCATCTTCTGATGTTGCCAAGCCGTAAGGTTGTCCTGAACAAACATATTTGCCTTTCACCTCACACTGCCAGTTTAACTTGGTAACAGTTTTCATTTCAGTATCAGATACATAGATAAAATTGTCACTTGTTGCAATATATCTTGGTGTTTTGAATATATGTTCATCTTGTATTGTCTGTAATAAAGTTCCATTGATAAGGTGGATTTGAACTTTTGGAGGATGCAAAAATGACACAACCATTTTGTCTTTATGACAGCGAATACCGGAACATTTTCCATCAACCTTCACAGTGTGCTTATTGCGGAAGTTATTTTGAGATATATTTATAAACTGAACAGTATAGTTGCTTGGAAGTGTGACTGCTACTTCATTTTGTGAAACTGATGTGACATCAGTAGGTTGACTCGCAAAGCTTTGCTGAGCTAGTACAGACTTTCTGTTGATATCAATCATTTTTATGGCATTGTTGAACCAATCTGTGACAATTAGAAGATCAGAAGTAAGGAGAGTCATTCCTCGTATACAGCAATGGTCTGTATCTCGTGATGTTTTGATACAGATTTTATCCAACAGATGTAACTTTGGTCTAGACTTCAAATCAGGTTGTAATGTTTTGCTGCTCAATGTCCCAATGGATTTCTCTTTATCAAGTAGATTTGATATTGCCTCATTTGGTTCAAAGTTGTATTCTTTGACTTCAGTTTCTGAGAGCAAGGTAACATTCTGCTTGTAATCTTTTATCATCTGTTTGGCTTGTTTTAGTTCCATGAACAAATCATTGGCTTGTTTGGATGTGTTGAAATGTTTAACGGCATCCATTGATGACTTCAGACTTATTTGTACATCTCCACATACTGTTTCTACTTTCATCAAAGCCTTGCTATTGTCTTTTTGGATGACTTGTGCAGCCTCCTTGACTATACTTTCTAATTCATCCAGCCTTTGGTTGATTTTTGTCCGGAATTTTTTTATGTCTGTCAAAGCATTTGATAAGGATTTGTTTGATTCATCATTTCGTTTCTTAATGTCTTGAAGTGTTTTGCTAGATCTTTCTGTCATGTCATTGATATCCTTCAATATGTCTTGATAATCTTTGCTGTCTGTGACCTTGTCTGAAATGTCTGGTATATAATTGACTTTGCAAGATGCTGCAGTATGGTCAAGTGTGACACAAACACTACAGAGTAAAGCTTCATGGTCATGACAGTAAAACTTGATCATCTCCATGTTGTGTTTAGGACATGGTTTTGTGAAGTTATCTGGTTGTCTTGGAGTTACAGGTGACAGAGTCTGTGGCATGCTGGATTTGTCTTGTAAAGTATGGTGTCTTGATAATGTATGTCTTTTGTGAACTGTAAAGCATGTTTCACACAAATGCTCTGAACAGTTTGTACAATAGCCGTGAGCAGGAAGTCTAGGTCCATCTCGATCGCATGGTTGACAGTAAACTTTGAGATCTTCATCAGAACCCATAGAAGTTGTTGATGATGAAAATTGTTTGGTGGCTTTTTTACCTTGGACAGCCATGACTTCTCTGAAAGTTGAATAAACAATCTGAATAAGCAATAAAATAGCATTTATACACTTGTGTAACTTCAAAAGTGTATCTGCTAGAGCATGAAACCTTTTTAAGAACACAGTTGTCACCATATGGAAATTGGCAGAGTAGTGTCCCTTGAATCTTGCTAATAACAGTTGTTAGCATGTAAACTTATGCACCTGTGTACATGTTATACTATATTGATGCAAATTCATTTGTGATGAACAAGGTTATGCCTCCTGCATTTGCAAAAAAAAGTTTGTATTTATATTTTATACACCCTATTTTTCTTCATCGAACAGGACCTAAAATGTGTTGGTTTTGTCAGAAACTTATATTCTGCATGCATATATTAAGTATTACTTGAATCAAATATTTATTATGTGTTATAAATCAATATTTTTTCGAAATATAGCAAAATCTTTGTTTTATTTAAATGAATGAATGGAGTTGATTAGATTATCACTGAATTTAAGGCTTATGTTTTAATTACAGGTGTTAAACAATTAATGACCCCTCAGCCTTAACCTCTCTTAACCCATTACCCCATGAGCATTTTGTGAAAAATGGCTGTTTTCATTGAAAAGTCTCCCGTTACAAGTTCAAGTTGCTATAAAACTATAAAAACTGCTTCAATACTAATCAAACTTGGCACAAATGTTGACTGGACCATTGCCTTTGTAACAACATGCTCAGTCTGAAATTTCCTGTTACCATGGCAACTAGGAGACATCTCAAAATTGCCAAAAATCACTATTTTGCGTTGATTTTTTTCCATCAAAATTGATTTCAAAGTGCTGCCACTTCTCAAAGGATTGAGATAGAGTCAAAGGCTTTTCAGCATTGGTTACACGTTACCTTATTATCGACCTGGGGCCATTTTTAGCCTCCCACAAGTCCAAAATTTTCTTGGCGATGAGGAGGAATCCGCCCCCCTACAAACCCCCCAAACAGAAGGGGGCACATCCCCCTTCTGGCAACCCCCTGATGTATCTTTTGGATGGGGGGCCGCGCCGAAAAAGTGGTCAATTTTTTAAACAACATTTCTCAAACAAAAACAAGTGTTTGGGGGCCTAAATAAGGCATTTTTCCACCATTTGAGAAAGCAAAAAGGGGGGGGGGGAAGGCGTAGAAAGGCGTATATATCTGGTAATGGGTTAAGTGTTGATTGGATTGAAATACCTGAGAAAAAATATGTAAAAGCCAGTGTATGACAGATAAACATCAGTTTTAAACATTTTAAGCAGAGTTTTAAGGTATTTTCTATTTCTTGTCAAGATGTTTAAAATTGTTTATTTTGATGTGTACATCATATAAGGCTGTAAATTGTTAGCTTTAATAAAGTGTTCTTAATTTTGACCTTTGAATAAATCAATAAGTAGAAAAAGCTATTAAGTTAATTCAACCAACAAATCTTGATTACCACAATAATGTACCTAACCATTTTTTTACAATTTCAAATTACATACCTTAAATGATATCCGAAGTTAATTTGCAAAGGTAAAATTCTTCAAAACATAAAAGAAAAATAAAAAATTTAAAAATCAAATATGTCCTCCTTACAATCTTGAATGCTTAAATTCTCTTTAATCAGGTAACAAGTATAAACAAGTTGGAGAGAGTTGTGTGTCTACTTGAAACCGATAGTTTCATGCAAAAAATGAAAAGATATGGTGATACCCTCTTTGAATTTAAACGATTACATGGTAATTCGATCACAGTTATTTAAACTTGATACTGAAAGATTATGGAGATGATAATACATGTATATTCACATACATTAGTGTTTGAAATTAATTTTTGTCCATTCAGATTGCAGTATTTCAAATGAAACGTAACAGTCATTTACTGTGGTAAATCGCAAACTGTAGTAAATTGTCTATTTATAAAAATAATTCAAAAGACTTAAAGCTGTTTGAAATTTATTAGTAAGTATTTACAAAATCAAGTGACCAATTTATTTTTGTAAATACGTAAAAAATAAACTTAAACATATACTTAAAATGTGATCTCTGATTGCTCTTGTACATAATAAATAATTAAGTCATTTTGCCATATTTCGAAAGATATTTACAATTCTAAACACATAATTAATATATAAGCAAAGCACTATGTCACAGGTTAGTGCCATAACTGATTAAATGCTATAAAATTTAGAAGGTCTTATTCTGTTTCTGCACAAAGGTGATGAATTGTTATATAGTCACATTTTTTCATTTTCAAATTCAAAATGATTAAATTGATTATATTTGTATAGCCGTTTATGTAAATGTTTAATCATGTTCAACTTGGGTATTCATAAGCAGAAATGTAAATAGTCAAGGGTACTACAGAAACTTATTGACAGGCTTACCTGAGTCCCTATAAAACAAGTAGACTAATTTACACTTTTTGTTATGCAAGTTTCAATCAGTAAAAATGTTTGTTTTATTTACATGAATGAATGGAGTTGATTAGATTATCACTGAACTTAGGGGTGATGATTTAATTACAGGTGTTTAACAATTAATGACCCCTCAGCCTTAACCAGTCTTTTAAGTGTACCTGACCAGTGTTATGACAGATAACATCAGTTTTAAACATTTAAATCAGTGTTTTTAGGAATTTTCTTGTTGTACTTTATATCAATTAAATTCATCAAAATAAGTTTGGGGCGTCTTTGGCCGAGTGCTTAAAGTTATTGACTATACAAACCACTTGCCCCTGACCAATTTGGGTCACATGATCCTGCCATAGATTTGTGAGGAAGCTATCAAGCTAACTTAGGAAACTTCGGTGGTTTAATTCAGGTGCCAGTCTGTGCCTGAATATCGCATGGAGGGGCACCTAAGGTCGTCCTTCTTCGGTAAAACTGGAAAGTTGCCATATGACCTTAACAGTGTTTTGTATGATGTGAAATCCAAAAAAAGGAGAAAACAAATCTTCGTTCAGTTAAGTAATAAGTGATGAAATATAGATTTGTATAGGTTTTTGACAAGTGTGATTGTGTATCTTAAAATTTACCAAATTTTGATAATTATTTCCTTAATAGTTGTATTAACTAGAAAAAATATTACCTACTGTAACACCATCTTCAATCATTCTCATCATGTAAGAAAATAATATTAATTCACTCCTGGTAGATTCTCTTTATGTAGAATATAAAAAGATGAACAAATTTAAAAGAAAAAGGTGGAGAACTGTCATTATTTCAAATTTGGAGAACTGTCAGGGGAGTAAACAGCTTGTTGTAGAACAATCAGAGGGTAGGAACTAGTCAGAGGGGAGAAACTAGTCAGGGGGGAGGAACTAGTCAGGGGGAGGAACTAGCCAGAGGGAGGAACTAGTCAGAGGGAGGTACTAGTCAGGGGAGGAACTAGTCAGAGGGGAGGAACTAGTCAGAGGGGAGGAACTAATCAGGGGGGAGGAACTAGTCAGGGGGGAGGAACTTGTCAGGGGAAAGAACTAAGTCAGAGGCTGGATCAAGTCTGGGGGAGGGTCTAGTAAAGGGGAGGAACTAGTATGGAAGAAAATAACCTGGAATTTGTGTGATTATTCTCTAAATATTGTTAAAAAAACTTTCAATGTAGAAAACAGCTTCATAGATCCTCATGCACCACATGTGAAATTAGTTTAATATACATGTACAACTTATTGATAAAGAAATAATTATCAATTTTGTCAGTCTCCTCTGATTGAAGAAGATTTGAGCATTCATGGTGGCAAGGTGTTAATGTGTCATTTCTGAGTACTTAAAATGTACCTTATTTTATAACAAAGTGTTCATAGTTAAAACAGCTATACAAAATTCAAACACATTTACATAAACACATACTTTTTACTTATTCAGTTGACTTTTCTTCCGTGTCAATCTGTCAAAAACATTCATCTGCATCATTTTCTCGTGACTGGCACTAAACTTTACTTTAACAGGGTTTTGTTGAAAGACAGCTTGTTTAACAGCAGCATTTTTCTGTGTCAATTTCTGTTGAACTTCCATCTTTCCAAACCTTTGTGTCCTTTTCTGAACAGTTACTGTAGGTTTTAAGACAGTAGTTTGGTTTCTTTGACTTGCATTCGATCTAGCAGTATTTTCCTTGTTACTTTGCTTAAACAGATTATGTTTAGCTTTTTGCTCTGATAAGTCAGGCATTACTGTTGATTTTTCTGTCACTTTGGGTTCATTTATCTTTTCTTTAACTATTGGCATTTCCTTTGCCTTTACATTGGGTTCGTCTGCAGTTTCTAAATCATCTTTCATGGAATTTTCTGGTATTTTATGAGGAGATATGTTTGAGAGCTCTTTGTTGAATGTATATTTAGCCTTTTCAAGTGATGGTTTTAAGTATTTTTGCATTATATCAATATCTTCATCTAGATTTTGCTGTGTTTCAATTTCTGTTTTCTGTTTCATCTTTCGATCTCTTAAGATACTGGTGATTTCTCCATTAGCTGCATAGAATTCTGGAGTCTTCTTTATCTGCAAAATAGTTTTTAACCCTTAACCTGCTGAATTTCTTAAATGGACTTTTCCAATTTCCATTTTGGAACAGTCCATTATCAATTTCAAGGGATATTAAGGCGAGAATTTGAAGTTGGCCAGCCAACGGTATAGAGCCTGCAATGGTTAGACTGCAAGGATGTACAGGCTGGTCTGGCTCTATAATGGTGGAAAAGACTTAACACTTTCCCCTTCAGCAGGGTAAAAGTTTACAAATTTTTAATTTGTGGTAGTTCTTTTTCATGAGTCTGTGAAATACAAGTATTAGCTCACTTAGTCAGAGATTGATCATATGGATCCATGTGGACTGCCAGCTGTGTTTTTTTTTGTCTATGCATAGTTTCTTTAGGGAACAAATCTTTACAAATCTTCAGTTGTGCTTTTATATTGAAATGAATGAACCCATTACTGTCAGTAATACTGCCTTTAATTAATTGCATGTCCTTTCATTGAGCTACCTATAATGACTTACACATTATCTGCCCTATAAGAGGTCAGTTTTAGAACAAGAAATTCTATGATTGTTATTCTTAGTATTGTCAGAATAAAATTTCAATTCCCGAAATGGCTTCAGGCTTTCATTTGCTTTCATTTGTATCATTAATGGAATTTGCAAATTTAGGAATTAGATACTAACTTGGTCAAGAGCATTACAGTCAGCTCCGTGTTCTAGAAGAAGTTTAACAATGTTCGTGTGACCGTTCATGGCAGCAAGGTGTAATGGTGTCATCTCAGAGTACTGTAAAACATACTGCATGTTTAAAGGCACATTACGAGTCATGAACGATTAAAGTTTTTCTTCTTTTGAAATGGCAAACATGTATTTTAGTAATTGTTTTAAACCTGTTTGAAGCTTATTACCTGGAAAAAAAATGCAGTGAATGTGGAATTATTTGTCATAAAAGTTGCAAAATGTAAACAAAGTAGTATTTTGACTTCCATACAAAATACAAAACCAGTGTAACTGTATTTTTTGTCAAAATGCAACAGAACCAAAATATAGCTCAGAAACTTGGACAATCTATTTCAGGGCATCCAAAATAAAAAGCTTTTGAGAAATAAAAATAAATGCATATCTGAGGCATAATGGGCCTTTAAGCACAAGTTAGTGTTTAAGTATATAAGATGGTTATAACATTAAGGAATCAAATGGTGATGTAGGGTAATGTAAATGGAGCTCTAAGTTAAATCTGTCACGAGAATTTTTAAAAAAAACATTAACGAAAAAACAAAAACCAACAACAACAAAGTACTCACACAAATCTTTCAGATAAGGTATACATTATTGAGAGGTAGGAATGATAACAGGGGAGTTGGTTTACACAGACTCTTTAAGGCCCATGAACTCTAAAAAAAACTGTCTTGTTTTTGGTATGGATACAATAAGTTTCTTCAACTGGCCATTTAGTTGGGCTATCATTTGCTTTTAAGCAATTTAGCAATTAGAACAGTCATAGTATATTTCGTTTGAACAACTGTTTCAGGAATATTCCACTTAGTGCACTGTTTCAGGAATATTCCACGTTGTGCACTGTTTCAGGAATTTTCCACTTTGTGCATTATTTCAGGCATAAATCATGCAGTGCTTTATATCAGACACAAGCAAATATTCAAGAATAACCAGAGACCTTTAATCTATTGAACATTCTAATAAGAGTTCTTTGGTGTCTTTACAAGATCTTACCAAAAAAGGAAGAAAGATACCTTTGTTGTAGTATCTATTTCAGCATGAGCATCTATAAGAAGTTTTGTCATATCAAAATGTCCATTGTTTACTGCTATATGAAGAGGTGTCTGGCTGTTCTGATGAATAGAAGAAAAATTAACATTGTTAATATTTCATAACAGTGCATTCTGATTAGGGAAGCAAAACGTAGTTAATGTTTCATCACAGTGTGTCCTCAACCACGATTTGAGGAATATTACTGTTTAATTTAAAATTAGCCTATAAATAAACCTCTAGCCTTCTGGTGGCAACTGAATATACACCCATGTGATCTGCGCCATCTGATCATGGTCTGCACTGTTCCACCTTTAGATCAGTCATTACATATATTGAAATATTCTGCAAAAAATGATAAGTGGTTCTGTCCAGATTGAAAGATGGATAAGTTCATTTTAGATAGTATGTTAATTGTTCAAACAAACAGTCAGAAGGAATGTCTGTGGTTCTTGACTCAGGTGCCCGTTCCTGCCTGAAATAATGTACGGAAGGGCACCAGAGATCTTCCTCCACCAGTAAAGTTGGAACATTGCCAATATTATGACCTATACTGTGTCAGTGTGACCTAAAACCCAGTTAAAAGGAACAAAAAATGATCTTATTAAGAAGGGACAAAAATTATTTGATTCATCAGTTCAGAGGCTGAAAAAGAGCTTGATCTAGGCACATTAAATTCAGACAAATGAAAAATAAATGCAGGCTATAGCCCAGCAAACAAAAGACGTTGTACCAACGTTGTACTGACGTTAGACCCTGACGTTGGGTAAACGTTGGCAGAAGGTTGGATTTGAAAGTTTTTTAGACGTCAGAAACCGACGTCTATACAACGTTATAAAATGACCTTTATCCAACCTTTTCTGACCATAATCCAACCTTTTATGACCATTATCTGACCATAATCCAACCTTTTCTGACCATTATTTGGACATAATCCAACCTTTTTCTGACCATAATCCAACCTTTTCTGAACATTATCTGACCATATGCCAACCTTATCTGACCAAATTTTCTGACCATGATTTAACCTCATTCAAAACTTTTGGAATATGATTTTTTTTTCTTTTAAAGCTCTTTAAGGTATTAGCACACTAATGCATTACCTCCGCTTTGAAGAGTATTCAAATAGGCTAGAACTACTGTTAACTACATTGAAAATGAGGGCCATGGGTTCAATCCCCAAAAGGGTCAACTTTTTTTTTCTTTCTTTTTTTCTTTTAACATTATTTATGTATCTCTCATGTCCCATTTGGAAAGAAAAAAGTGTTTAATTTTGATTTTTTTAATTTATATAGGTATTTATTGGCTAAATTATGCTAAATCTAGTAATAAATATGGTACCTGATATTTTCAAAGTGTAATATAATCAAAACTAGACGGTAAAAGTATTTCATATTTTACAAGATTAACCAATATACTTTTTTAAAAATTTAGGAAAACTTTGAAAACAGGCACTCATTTGGGTAAATTTTAAGAATTTTTTAAATTAGGCTCCCTAAGTAGAAAAATGGTCAGACACGTGGTAAAAATGGGTGGGGTAGGGTAACATTTTTATACAGATTTCATAAATTTTTAGTAGAAACCATAATTTTGCTTATGTGGATTGTTAGTTGAATGGTACTATTTGTTTCTTAACAAAAATTAATGGGAAAAAAATTTTCATTAGAATGTTATTGCAGATTATTTAAAGGTTCCTCATTTCTAAAAAAGAGCCCTCAAAACATCCTAGCTTGAGTTCAGAAAATTGGCCATAACTTGATTTCCGTACGGTAAACTTTGTTTAAATTTTGCATACAGGTGTACTTTAAGGTATACATCTGACCTATGATGTCAATTTTTTAGTTCCTGACAGTACCCATTAGGGTCCTAATAACTTAATAGGGTTAATAAATAAGCATTCTTATGATTTTAGCAATTTATTTTATACTCGGAATCACAAGTACAAGAAATGTGGTACTATAACAAATGCAAGATTTACATAATATTTTTTGAAACTATTAAACTTGACGGTATGTACTTTAATAACGCTTCATGTATCAATTAAGCATGTTTTAGAAATAAGATAAACAAAATCCTTCTTGAATATTAACACTGACATTTTATATAGCAAACATCCATGCATGTGTTTTTTCTTATATCACCACTGAACTGATCACTCTGAGTTTGGGATTGTCAATCATCTATACAACTCACTGATTGTATATTTGTCTTTGTATTTTATAACTGAATATAGATCTGAATGTTAAATGGAACAATATTCTGAATATTTTGTTATAACTATAAATAACAATGATCATGTATCTTCATTAGTATTCTAGCTTCTTTCGTTCCTACACTATGTCGATCTGGGGCATACTTTAAGCGTATCATTATCGTCTCCAAGCTGAGATCTCATCACACTTTCTGAAATTAAAAAAAAAAATAAAATTATCAGTTACAAGTGCAAGAAATAAATCACTTTTACATATTATAATTAAACGAAATTGTAACAAAACTCTCCAACTACTTAAAAAAGATACTTATTATTTTTAATTTAGTTTAAACCATGTAGTTTCGTGTACCTACTGTATATATCTATTAATTTTGATAAAAATGGCTTCGTGAATTTCATTATAAAATCAAGGGTAATTAGATCACTGTATTTTCTATAATATTTTGAAATATACCTGTCACAAAATCTTGGTAGGTTTTCATTTTTCTTTTCCTCTAAATATTTTCGTCTTCCTCCTGAACTTTTGACACATGTTGAATTATCATAATTTTCACAATCTGAAAGACGAAATATAATCGTTTAAGAATTTAACCATGTGGTGGAAGGATGTTTGTCTAATACAATAGGCAAAATCCAATTACAAAAATGTACTATTATTCTTAGATAACTCATAAGCGCATGAAAAACTGATATAATAAATACCAAATTAATTCTACTCCCGCAAAAATTGATATTGTTATTTTTTATATTCAATGTACTTTGTACAAATGCTCATACAACATCAAAGAAATTCACATGTTACTGTCAATTTTATAGATATCATCTCTGCTCAGCATGATCTGGTCTGCTAAGTGTATATAGGACAGACTGGCTTAGTGTAAAAACGTTTTATGATACGAGCATACAACTTGTTGATAAGCAGGCTAATTAACAAACTATTACTTTTATTGATTTATAACTATGATAATGTGTTTTCTGATTGATAATATGTTGTTTGATTACATTAATAAAAAGATAGCTAGTCAAATACAATGTGCTTTTAGATATATCTTACCAAAGTCGTATCATTTACATGTATCAAATGCCATGAATCATTATCATAATATAAGAAACACATGGTATGCTAACAGTATGGGTAAAGTACTAAAATTAACAACGAGTAGTTTAACAACTACACAGATATCAAAATCAAACTGCATCTGACACATGTGTAAATGACTGGCCCCTCATATAAGGGAAATTCATGTTGATAAGAAATAAGAGGAAAATTTATTTACCAGCATTTGAATAATAAGAGTCTTACGTACTGCATTTAACTTTTTATTTATTGATTTCAATTGCTAGGATATTTCCTACCATTGATTGCGCATTTATTTGGCATGGCGATTTAGTGTGGGAAAAATGATCCGATTATACAGACTGTTCTATAGTATAGCAAATGATAAAGTGTTCTTACGTGGAAACAAAAATATTTATCTCGCGAAATCACGTGACATTAAGTTTTACCAGTCAAACATTTCAATGATCAAATAACCATCGAATCCATGCAAACATGCGGTATATTAGCATTGAAAAACAATATATATATAATGTTTGCCTACCTTTTTCTTTTGTTTGGAATATACAACTTTGTCTGTCAACCCGTCGTTTTCTTGTCCGCCAATACAATTGAATTTCAAATCCGATAAGTCGCAAATTCGAATTTACTAAATGATTTTCCACTATAAAATGAAGCCCTCAAAAATGATAACAACTTCATTGTAAATTATATAAACACTTCTTAGACTAATTCGAGGAGATAAGATATTATTTAAACTAAAATAGAGCAAATATATTTCATACTGATCTGCGACTATCCGTTTACAGAGCGCCACCTATCGAATATCGTACGTTAGCCACCCACGTGATACTGTTGCTTTGATGGAGAAAATAAATATATAATGTTCCCTTTCTAAACTTAAACTTAAAATTCTCGTTGTTTATGCTTTCATTTATATATATATTGGTTTCATAAATTAAATTTACCTATTGTCAGATTACCGACCAAAACCCGACGTCGAGTCGACGTCAAAATGAAACGTCTGTTAGACGTCGGGGATTCAACGTCGATTTGACGTTGTATGAAGGTCACCGACGTCGCGACCAAAATTCAACGTTGATTCAACGTTGGGTCAACGTCGGGTGTTTGCTGGGAGTACAATACCTTGATGATGTAGAATATGTTAATATGATAAAAGCTACTTGTAACCTTGTTAGATATGCTGACATCAGCCCCCATGTCTGTCATCTCTTCCACAATGTCTTTACAATCATAGAGTACCGCTGTGTGCAGAACTGTTTACCATTCTTAAATAAATAAGAGAATAACTTAATTCTTGAAATAAATGAAATTTCGTTCATGAAATAAAAATGCAGCATAGCTTTAAGCATAGGAGCCTGAAATAAAGAAGCTGTTTTGACTAAAAAGATATTCCCCCCCCCCTCCCCCCCCCCCAAAAAAAAAAATATATAGAAGGGGTGTTTTTTATTTATTTATTTTGTTTTAATTTACAGTTCCTGTGCTTAAAGACACATTATGGCTCAGAAGCAAATAAAATTTTCTTTCTCTAGGAAGGGTTTAGATCATGAGTTTTCTTATTACATTTAAAGAATGGTTTAAGAGCCTATTAGATGCTTATCTCCTTGATGTGAAATTATTTGTCATATAGATGCAAAATGTAAACAAAGTAATATTTTGATTCCATACAAAATAGTATAGATCACTATTACTGTACCAAATGCCAAAAAGCAACAGAAGCAAAAGATGGTTCCAAAATATGGCCAATAAGCACCTTACTGAAAACTATGACAGGACACCAAAACTTTCAAGAACAGGAAATAAAAATCAAAGCATTTTTAAGATATGATTGTTTTTTGAGATTATACTAAAGACACTGCTTCTTGAAATTTAGTAAAATAATTTTTGTAATTAAATCTTCAACTTTAAAAAAACAACCTTTACTTACAATTATTATATAATATAAACAAATGTTTTTCCTATTTTTACAAATTATTATATCACAGTCATGGTATCCTGTCCAAATTTCTTTGACAAATTTGAAAAACCAGTGGTAAAACTTGGAAAAAAGTAACTTTTAACATGCATGTGAAAAATGGAAAAATTAGAAATATATTACTGTATCAGGACAGTCTATATCTGGTACAAATTCCAGTAGCATCTTGACATCTGAAATATCTCCCACCTTGACAGCACAACATAGCTGCAGTACATCATCATCTATCAGGGCATAGGACATCTTCTGTCAACCTGTTACAGATAATATAATAACATTTTGAATTTACAAAAAACAACCACATAAATTAATACAAAAATAAAGTCCCAAGATAAATCTTTTTAAAACCCAAGAAGTTAGTTTATTTTAGAATTCAGAATTTATTTTTATAAACAAATATTTCTATAAAAATGCATTAAACCAGAAACAATAACCCTTGATGGAATTTTAATGAAAACAAGAAATAAATCAGATTTAAAGCATAAATTTAGGTATGCATCAAAATAATGATGAAAAAATTCTAAATAAAATGATGATAAAATGAAAAAGGTTATCTTACCTAACGAACAGAATCTTCTGATTTGAGTACAACATTCCTTCCTACAGGGCAACCAAAGTTTGTAACCTCATGGCCATAATTGCATCATTTAATTAAGGATAAATACATTCATGAAAATTGAATTATCTTATACATAGCTAGCTGAATTAATGACCAGTGTATACTACCATCAGAGTATAAAGCTAGGCTTACCAGGGCATAATTTAATTTTGTACAGCCTGCATGGTTGGTATTACTGTGGGAAGCTCAATTTTAGTATTTTGATATTGAAATCCCTTAAAGTATGAATGGACTGTTCCAAAATGTAAGCAATGGAGATGTCCATGGACAAGTCTATTTTGTAAATTCAGTGGGGGAAAAGGGTAATACAAATTGATAGTAAATATATCCAAGTAAATCCAATTTGCATGTCTGTTTTCAAGATATAGACTTTTCTTCAGTAGTTGCAATATACTCATTCATTCATTCATTCATTCATTCATTCATTCATTCATTCATTCATTCATTCATTCATTCATTCATCCATTCATTCCTTTGTATATTCATTTATTCTTTCTTTTTTCTTTCACTGTCTCACTTACTCATTCACTTACTCACTTATTTTCATACATTTGTTACTTTGCTGTTTGTATGTTTCATTCATTCATTCATTCATTCATTCATTCATTCCTTTATATATTCATTCATTCATTCTTTCATTCATTTGTTCTTTCACTGTCTCACTTACTCATTCAATCACTCACTTATTTTCATACATTTGTTACTTTGCTTGTTTGTTTGTATGATTCATTCATTCATTCATTCATTCATTCAATAAGGAAATCAATCAGTCAATCAATCATGTAGATAAAGGTGTTATTTACTTGTGATCAAATAGTGTTCACTGTTGAGAAGATGACATGATAACAGGCACAATAAAATACTTATTATATCAATCTTGTTGTTTATTTTCAGGATTTTTCAGGTCAGCCGAGTCCTCACAGTGTATATACAGATGATAGTGATGATGAAGGGTCAGATTTAGAGTTATCTGCTGGTAACAAGGATACTTTTGTCCTAGAGGTAACATATTCATACATTTATATTGCCATATGTAACAGAAATACCAGAAAACACAGTGATTTCTTTACAGTCTTAACCCTTTGAATTGTTGCAGTGATATTATCTTGTGTTTTCTGTCCATATAACCATTCAGGCCTCAAGGTTATAAAAAAAATTTCTGTGATCCATCTTGAATCTTAGGATTTTCATTGGTCAATGAACATTCTGAGTCGGTTTCTGACCAATCAAATACCTTAGATACGAGTTTGAGCTTAAACAATTTCTTGATAATCTGAGACCCTGGTCAGTCTGCTCCTCATGAGTGACGTCCCACCCAACACATTACCTTGGGTCAATGTCACTTAGACTAAGAACATATTTCTATACCCTCACTACTATTTTTATACCCTCACTACTTCGAGGGAGGTGGTATAGATTTTCCCTTGTTCATCCTCCTGCTGTTGATATGTATTCTGTATACATATCTAGTTCTTTAAATCTTTATTATACTCTTTATGTGCAGTATTTAACAGTTAAAATGACATGAGGAGCATCCATTGATGTTACATTTATCATTTTTGTGTCGCCTCTACAGAGTAGTGGCGACATATAGGGATCACTTCTCCGTTGTCTGTCTGTCCGTCCGTCCATCACAAAAGCTTGTCTGGACTACTCCTCATAAACTTCTGGTGCAATTTTATCCAAACTTTACAGGAATGATCATTACCAAGTCTAGTTGTGCACTGTCTGTCTGTCCGTCCGTCTGTCACAAAACTTGTCCCAACATGAAATTGGCCATTTTGAGGCGACACATGTGATCACTTATCGCTCTTGTTTTTTTTATTATTTTGAAAATATTTTTCCTTGTTTTACAGGTAGATGACACAAAGGATGATAATATACAGGCCATGTTACATGACACTCCTCACCCTGCTGGTATGGATTTGTGCAATACGGAGACGTGTCCGGGCATACAGTCACGACTGTTCAGTCATAATCTCCAGGTTTATATATAGTTTTGTTGTGATGTAATAAAATAATAGGTGTTCTACCGGATGTAAATAGTGTTATCATAAAGATGTATATAAACTACTCACTGGTTGGTTACACATCAATATATAATCAAATACTTGAAATGTAAGTCTTATACATGTATATGAGAATCAAGTAGAAATAAACAGCCAATGTAAATAACAGGCCCGCGACTTATTAGCAGTCTGGCCATTAGTTGAGTAAATATAAATATTTGCTCCTTTCATGCCTAAGGCACTAAAATTATGTTCATGATAATGCTTTGCTTGATGCTAGCGCATAATTTACACAAGCAGACTAAGAGAGTGAGGCAACAACCTTGTCCTCAAAATTATGATAAAGTGTTCATTCCGTAAGTTCATTTGATGCAACATAATTTTATTAAATCCTTAATATTTATTGAAGTTATAACCAAATATTTTGTGGTCTGATACCAGACAAATATATTTATATAATCAACTATGGTGTGTATATTTTTCAGATGTTTACACAAGTGTACAGAAGAAAGATTGATCTAGAGCAGCATATGAAAACGGATTTTAAAGAATTCTTTGATGGGGTGTATAGGGTAAGATGGTTTTTAATTTCAATGAAAAAATAAACTTGTTAATGTCACAATTATAGAGGCAGACCAGCCTTTAAGGAAACTTAATATGAATAAGTATTTTTATGAAGGTCAAAATATTACTTTGTTGGCCGGGTTGCACAGGTGCAAACCCGGGTTATAGTATGGTGAAGGTTGGGGGGCGGCTGGCTGGCAGATGAAGAAAAACTTTTCGTAACAGTTTTCTCAGCAACTACTTATCACAGCCTCTTGATATTTGGCATACAGCATTGACACGTGGTCCCATACTGTGGGATTTGATTTCAAGTCTGTCGCTCATCCACTTCCTGTTAGTCTTCTTAGTTAAATTTTCGACATTAATGGTCAATGGTAGGAAACTTTCATAACAGTTTTCTCAGCAAGTACTTATCACAGCCTCTTGATGTATGGCATTTAGCATTGACATGTGGTCCCATACTGTGGGATTCGATTTCAGTTCTATCGCTCATCCACTTTCTTTTTATCGTCTTAGCTAAATTTTTGACATTAATGGTAAATGGTAGGAAATTTTCATAACAGTTTCTCAGCAACTACTTTAGCAGCCTCTTGATAATTGGCATACATTATTGACCTGTGGTCCCATACCATGGGATTCGATTTCAGGTCTGTTGCTCATCCACTTTTTGTTTAATGACTTAGTTAAATTTTCAACATTGATGGTCAGTGGTAAATTTTTTTCTTAACATCACAGCATTATGATATTTGGTATACAAATGCAACCTGGCCTTTTCTGTCTTTGACCCATTTCTTCATTTTGCTACTTTTCTGACAATTTTTTTCACACCTATGGCTATTTCCTTAAGGTAACAAGCATCTAAAATTCTTTTAACCATTATCTAAGCAGTATAACATTCATGTTTGCCCTTTCTTAAGAAGTAGAAATTTAAGTAGAAATTTATTTATTTCCGAGACATAACTTGCCTTTAAGGGTGGAGTATTATATACTTGCTCATGTGTATCGGGCCACTTGCTCATGTGTATCGGGCCACTTGCTCATGTGTATCGGGCCACTTGCTCATGTGTATCGGGCCACTTGCTCATGTGTATCGGGCCACTTGCTCATGTGTATCGGGCCACTTGCTCATGTGTATCGGTCCACTTGCTCATGTGTATCGGGCCACTTGCTCATGTGTATCGGGCCACTTGCTCATGTGTATCAGTCCCACTGTTGAACTGTCCGTCAGTAGACAAAAGAAAACATTTTTATGCTTCATTTACTTACGGACAGGGGATTATATTTGCCCGTTTCTATTGGTACCACTGTTGAGCTGTCAGTCTGTAGACTAAAGAAACAGTGGTATTGGAGAGCATCCCAATGTCTTATGGACACACTTCTAGTTGGTGTTTAATTCTATATATGTTTTTACAGAGATTATTCTTCAAATTACGGAGAATGATACCATGTTGTCTGTGTAATCTGGTATTCAGCGTTGACGCTCCTGAAGAAGATGAGATTGAGGTCGTTGTCACGGGAACATGTGTTGCCATTGACGACAGCCAACCACAGAGCAAAGCCGTCACTGATACTCCTGTTAGTTCTTCTGCTTCAAATAAACAACTGTTAAAATCTGGTAAGACATTCGATTCTTATTTTTGTTATGTACATAAGTCATGTTAAAATTTGGATTTTCATTTTGAATGGTTTTGTATGATACAAACGGCCATTTATTATTTCAACCCTTCACTTGGTGTGACCTTGATATAGTTGCGATGGTAATAATTTGGTAACACTTTCATGTACTGCTCAAAGGGTTAATATTTTGAGGCATTAAATTATTTTCCTTGAGTTCTGATAGGCTGATTAAAGATTTTTAAATCTCAAGGGAATGCCAAATATTTACTATTTTTCAGTGCCATGCTTACAATGGTACAAATATGCACACAAGTCAGATACCCAGAATTTCATTCTTGCAACATTTACATTCTTACACAGTCTGTTTTATATTTGTATTAAAAGTATTTGTGTAGTTTTCAAAAGTTTGCAATGGAACTTTCACTAGGTAAGCAAAATACATATTAAATGGTTGTGCTTTAAATCACACTGACAATATATTGGTCTTAAGGAGACTTTCCAGGTTTTTATTGGTCAATGGTGGAGAAAAAACTCAGTTGCCCCTCCATGCATTATTTCAGACACAAACGGGCGCTGAGGTCACCAACATTCTCTAGGCTAGCTGCAAAGCCACCGCAGTAAAGAGCAAGTATATTTAATGTTACGATATTCATTTACATGTATAGGTTAATCATTTGTATAGAAAGGTCTACAATTAATGACATAAATCTTCCAGCAAATGTGTCGGTTGTTGGAGCCAGTGGGGAGAATGTTGATGATATGATGTTCCAAATGGAAGAGGTCACAGAGGGGTCAGCCTCATCTGCATTACATAAAGGTTTGATTCATTCTATTTATAGATTTCTATGTAATACAAGGTTTCATGTCTTAATTACTACCAAAGAAAAGAAATGAAATAAAAGCGTTACTCTAAATACATGTATAGTGAATTTAGATTTTGTGAATTTAAGTATTGTGAATTTAAATATTGTGAACTTAAATATTGTGAACTTAAATATTTTGGACTTTAATATTGTGAACTTAAATATTGTGACTTAAAATGATGTAAACTTAAATAATGTGAATTTAAATTTTGTGAATTAAAATGATGTGAACTTAAATATTGTGAACTTGAATATAGTGCACTTAAAAATTGTGAATTATGATAATGTGAGCTTCAATATTGTGTGAATTTAGATATTGTGAACTTCAATATTTTAAATTCAAATATCATGCATTTAAATATACTGGTTGGAGAGATAACTCTGACACTAAATCACATATTTTTTGCAATATTTTAATTATCTTCCGGTATATTTTAAATATTGAACCACCTAAACAAAGTTCAGTTCAAAGACTTTACATTACACTACAAAAATATGTATGAAAATGGAATCTGTTACTTCTTTAAGGTCTTGAATGAGGTATACAAAACATGGTCTTTTTACCCCACAACAGTAGATAAAGTCGACACTTAAATTTTTATGTAAAAAATGACTGGAAAATCAGCATCAATAATTTATTTTTACATCTTATATGGTTTCACTTTGTTTCCAGAATTTTGTACTTCACAACAGCAGGTGTCAAGTGCCGTGTGGCAGCCGTAAAAAGTTGCCCCGTACTTCACTTCAGTGTTGTTATATTTTCTGGTCCTTCGGGATCATTGATGCCAACACTATAAAGTGTTGAGAATTGAGTACCGCTCAAGCCGGTGCTAGGGGGCGTGAGGGATGTTGCACTGATTCATTATCTCTCATGTACAGACTCAATCAAACCGAGTCTGCAATTCTTATGTTATTTTGTTGTGATTAATGCTTCCGAGGGATCACTTTGTTTCCAGAATTTTGTACTTCACAACAGCAGGTGTCAAGTGCCATGTGGCAGTCGTAAAAAGTTGCCCCGTACTTCACTTCAGTGTTGTTATATTTTCTGGTCCTTCGGGATCATTGATGCCAACACTATAAAGTGTTGAGAATTGAGTACCGCTCAAGCCGGTGCTAGGGGGCGTGAGGGATGTTGCACTGATTCATTATCTCTCATGTACAGACTCAATCAAACCGAGTGTGCAATTCTTATGTTATTTTGTTGTGATTAATGCTTCCAAGGGGTCACTTTGTTTCCAGAATTTTATCTATTTTTTGTAAATACAGTAGAACTTCGGTAAGTCGAAGTTAGAGGGACTTGCGTAAAAACTTCGACACATCGGGACTTCGACTCATGAATCGTTCTGAATTTCATGACAAAATTTCAACCAGTGACTAGCCCTTATTATAAGATTTATAACGTAACCAATTTCATATTTTTCTTTCAATTATTAATCTGATATTTTACATTATGCAATGATAAATATGACATGTTAAGTAACTTTTCACGGCTAATTATTTGAACTACCTGTTGACGTATACAATGAAGTTACAAAAGGCGTAACAATACGAAAGGACAATAACTTAACCAGCTTATAGTAAATATTTCGCATGTGATTATCACGCGACACCGGGTCACGGAAGTAGTAATGATAGTTCTTACTGTTTACATGTACTTTCAAATACTGCTACGTCAATTAAATTAGTACCGATTAAAGCATTTTTTCACTCATTTAAACGTATACAAAGGCTGTTTGAACACTCGGCTGTGTAATTAACACGTGTCACTTAAGTTGATCGGAAATCGTCTTCACGGCCAGAACAGGTGTGAAAAATGTCTCGAGATCGAAGGTGCCAAAATAATCGAAGAACTTCGACTTATTTGTGGTAAATTGTACTAGATTTATTCTATACGGACCACGAAAAAACTTCGACACATCGAAAAATTCGACACATAAAAATTTCGACTCATAAATAGGTTTTCATATGGAATATATAAGAGAAAAAATCGGGACTTTCATTTTACTTCGACACATCGAGAGAATTGACTAATCGAAGTTCGACTCATAGAAGTTCTACTGTATTTAAACAATTTTTCAAAATCTTTCCCAAGTCAGTGGCCTGTGGTCAATACATTTCTACCTACCTTATTGTAATTTAGTAAAAAATCGTTTTGAAGCAGTTTTTGCCTACAAAATGTTTAGGTAATTTGAAAAACATTAAAAAGTTTACCAAATTATAACAAATCATCACATTCTGTCCTGTTCCTATACTATTAGGTGACCATATGCTTGTTTGTTGAAAAACAAAGCTATAAGAATTATATTTATCAAGTGTCGGGGCTATCTATGCGTCAGAGTTATCTCTCCGACCAGTAGTGAACTTAAATATTGTTATTTTAAATATTGTGAACTTTAATAGTGTTGATTTAGATATTTTAAATTCCATGATTGCCTTGTTATAGAGTTGACAATTTGGATTCTGTAGGTTGCAGGTCCAAACCCAAGCTGCACTATTTTAAATGACTAAATAATTGATTTATTAAACAAAGGCACTGCATGGCACTTAAGATAACATTGGAATATATAAGATCTTGTTTTACACTGTGGTTTTTAAGATTGAAATAATCATGTACTATGATCCTTTTTTAAACAAAATGGAAGCTGAACAAGCACATTTAGGAAATTCATTTTGATATAAGTTAATAAAAGCAAGAACAAAAATTGTGAAAATGTATTAAAAAGTAAAATGTAGCAAATTGTGCAAAGAAAATAATTTACACATTGCATATTGCTCTTACAAGCCATGTACATGTAGATTACCAAAAAGAGGGCAAAATATGCAAAAAAAGCCATATTTTGTGAATAAATATGATGAAAAATACTGCAGAACCTGTCAATATCACACATTACATGAAAATTATAACATTTATCTGAAATATTTTTACTTTTCTTAAAATAACAGTACAATTTTCCTAAGTTTAATTTTCTTGAAATATTTTTACTCATCTGGAGGCACGCAGCTTTTTGAGTTTATTTTCATTTTAAATTACAGTTCCAAAGATTAAAGCTGAAGTATTAAAGAAGAAACAATCTCAAGTAAGTTTGTTAGATATACTTTAACATCTTTCATTAAGTTAAACATACATCTATTTTAGTAACATAAAACATCTTTTAAGGTTGGATCATAAAATTGAAGTGTGTGTTGGTTAGGGTATGGTGGATGATTCCACAAATTAAGTTGGCATGTTTTGAACTCATTGTGCCTTATTTACAGTTTCGAAGCTGCTGTGGGTTCGTATCCCGACAGGGACTTTGGATTCTTGCATGTGAGGAAGCTATCTAGCTAGCTAACGGAACATTGGTGGTTCTACTCAGGTGCCTGAGGTCTTCCTTCATGATTAAAGCTAGAAATTCGACATATGACCTGTACTGTGTTGGTGCGATGTAAAACCCAACAACAAAAAAAAATTAAATAGATTGGGGGCAGGAGAGAGTTGTATTCAATGAAGAGTCTGCTAATGGATATTGTCATGTTAGTGCAGTAGTAGGGTAACTTGCATTGATATAAAAGGAGGTAACCCTTTACTGCACTAAGGTGACAAATTATATGACCAAAAGGATGACATGGCCAAATGGTTGAGATGTTATGTCCCTCAACCTAAAAGATTATTGGTACAAGCCCGTTCTAGTTCATATTTCCAGAATATAAAAACACATGTACTACCATTGGTGGAAAAAATTTGTACCGTTCTATTGAAAGCCAAATATTGACAAATATATCAAATTATATAGCTAGAACAATGAACATCATTGAAATATTTGTTATAAATGTGTAGGCGTTATGTTAATAATAATAATAATAATAATAATAATATCTTTATTTAAAGAAGGTTACACATTAAGAACATACAATAACAATCATATATATCTTATTTCCAATGTGGCCTTCTGAAATAGAAAACAACAACAACAACAACAGGACATGCATAGGTAGAAAATTGAATATATAATATGTAATATTTAGAATATTACAACTCATATACTTTCGACAGACACTCAACAATTTGTTTTAACATATACATATATTGCATCATTCGTTCGTTCATTCGTTCGTTCATTTATTAATTAATTCATTCATTTATTCATTCACTCACTCATTCATTCATATGAACATCAAGATATGCTTTGTATTTTTCTTTAAAACATTTAAGGTTATTAACATTACGAATATTTAAAGGTATGTTGTTCCAAATGTTCATGCCATAATAAGAAAATGTGTCTTTAATATAGTTTGTTTTAGGTCTTGTCCATAATACAATATCTTTTCGTGACCTAGATCTTAAGTTATATATTTTGTTGTCGGATAAAGTCATCAGTTCTGTCATATAAGTCGGTGCCATGTTATTTAAAGTTTTAAAAACAAGCACCGCCGTGTGGTATTTACATCTGTCAAGGAACGGTAACCAGTTAAGAGTTTCGAATAGATTTATTGACGGAGATCTTTGTGGTTGCTGTAAAATGATTTTAGCAATTCGTTTTTGTAATTTACAAACATTATTTATGTAGTTTGTGTTTCCTTTACCCCATATAATACAACAATAGTCCATAATGGGCAATATATATGCATTGTAAAACAATAATTTCATATCAAAGTGCAAAAAATACGATATCTTTTTCAATAAGGCAATTTTTCCGTTAAGTTTTTTACAAACATTGTCAATTTGCAAGTGCCATTTTAAGTTGTTATCTATGCAGATACCCAAGACTTTGTGATCAGTTACATTTTCAAGAGCTATTTCATTTATCTTAAGATACAATTTTCTCATAATATTTACTTTTTGTCTTGTTCCTATTACCATACATTTTGATTTATCTGGATTTAAGGCCATATTATTTATTTTGCACCATTTGTCAATGTTATTTAAATGATCTTGAAGTTTTATTTCTACTATGTTATGAGATATTGCGTTAATCAATTACTGTGTAGTCCAAGTAGTGGACTTAATAGTGATTAATATACATGTACTAGTATGTTGTAAGAATTTGCTACACAAATGAGATTTTATAGATATGCATAAATTAAATAGATACGCATAAATTAAATAGATATGCATAAATTAAATAGATACACATAAATTAAATAGATACACATAAATGTATGGTTTTATTTCTTTCAGGTTTTTGGTAGAACGTTACAGGGCATACAGATTACACCATTAGCGTATGTTCCCGGAGCTAAGATAGAAAAATATATCGGCAGTTATAATTTCTTCTTCATACGGGAAACTACATCTGTGAGAGAGGTGGGTACACATGGCAAATTAAAGAAGTGTCAACAGTAGTTTAACATATACAAATTTTGTTTTAGTTTGATTGTGTGGAAGCTGTAAGCTTATTGAAACAGCATTGAATACGTTCCTGGAACCATCTAGTACTAAGTAATGATTGTAAAGTACTTTGCTCAAGAAAACAACTGCTTTCCCCTTAAAGGGTTTGAACCCACGTGGTCAGCAATCTTTAAATTACAAGTCCGAAGCGTTAACCACATGGCCATGCCGCCACAGTAGATATGGAATATTAAACTATAGTCAATGAACACTGTTTGATTATTATGTATATACTTGATATTAATTCTTTAAAAATATTTAGATTAAAAGCTATTGTTCTAAGTTAATAAAAATTCATTTTGTGAAGCTGTAAAGCTAAGTCAATGAAAGTCAGTGGTTCTACAATGATGTCCCTGTAAAATTGCATGAAGCATGAAGTGTCAATTAGGTTGTTTTTCTCCAATTAGCAAAACTAGAATGCTGTAATGTCACTGAAAAATGTGGTGTCAACATAATATTATATGTATAGTAAAATTTCACCTCTTTAATAAGGATTTCGTCAATATAAAGGAGTTTTTGGGAGTTTCTATCTTCCAGTAAAATTTACTGTGAGCCAGTTTGAGTTATATTATGGTAAAAGTTTAAGTTAGAGCCCATATGTGCTTGCTAAATGCTGTTATTCAAGTAGTTTGACAAGTTTAATTTAATCAGTATTGGGCAGTTCTAAATGCAGTGAGGGGCAAGTTCATGAAATATACTTCAAATTCAAAAGTATTAGCATTAAATATTTTGTATTTTATTTTCATTATTGATGAAGTCTTACTGTAATGTTTTCCAAACAAAACAAATCTAACATCAGCCAATATCGTAACAATTGGTTATTTCTGGAATGTTATTTTTTTAAAGGGCTGGGCATTAAATTATTTACAATCACTCATCCTTTATTGCTCTGTACTGAATTCTGGTTATAAACGGTTTAGAATTATTAAATACCAAAAATTGTGAAAAATAACATTTGGGAAATAACCAATTTATTACAATTTTAGGCAGTGTTAGAAATTTTTTGGCAGGAAAGCATTGCAATAAGACTATCATAAGGAATGAGTCCTGAATATTTTAGCCAATATCTCCCTACCTTTAATTTTATAGTGTTTGTGATTTGTTACAGACATATCTGAGATTTTCTGTTTAATTCCCAGGTTGGGGGTGTATGTGGTTTTATGCAGAAGTTTATCATGGAAGTTCTAGCGATTGTACGAGCTCATGTGTCCTCGCTCGGAGGTAACGCCCTGGTGGCGTATAATTTAACACAATGTGTTCTGCTGACCAATGAACATAAAAACCAGGTAAGTCTTATTATTTGTTATGTAATTGTTAATATTCTGATTTATCATATTGCTTAAATCTTTGGAACAAAGTATAACTAGAACTGCCACTATCATGGCGTGAATACCCCCGCATACCACTTTGTCAGAATCAACAGTGGCCATTTAGAGCTCAAGGACAACCTCCCTGCCAAATCTGAGGTTACTAAGCCAGTGCATTGCTAAGTTATGTATTCTACATGCTTCAAATGTGAAAATGTCAAAATCAATACATTGCGGACAGGACATTCTTTAACAATTGAGAAGAAAAGCTTTTTTTTGTCAAGGTCCCTGTGACCTTGACCTTTGACCCAGTGACCTCAAAATCAATAGGGGTCACCTTATAGTCATGATCAACATCCATGCCAAATATGAAGACTGTGGGTCAAAGGAATCTTAAGTTAATGGGTGGACAAACTTTTTGAAGTCAAAGTCCCTATGACCTTGACCTTTGACCCAGTGACCTCAAAATCAAAAGGGGTCATCTACTAATCATGATCAACATCCATGCCAAATATGAAGACTGTGGGTCAAAGGAATCTAAAGCTATTGGGCAGACAAACTTTTTGAAGTCAAAGTCCCTGTGACCTTAACCTTTGACCTGGTGACCTCAAAGTCAATAGGGGTCATCTACTGATCATGACTAACCTCCATGCCAAATATGACGACTGTGGGTCAAAGGAATCTTAAGTTATTGGGCGGACAAGCTTTTTGAAGTCAAGGCCCCTGTGACCTTGACCTTTGACCTGGTGACCTCAAAATCAATAGGGGTCATCTACTAATCATGACTAACCTCCATGCCAAATATGACGACTGTAGGTCAAAGGAATCTTAAGTTATTGGGCGGACAAGCTTTTTGAAGTCAAGGCCCCTGTGACCTTGTCCTTTGACCTGGTGACCTCAAAATCAATAGGGGTCATCTTCTAATCATGACTAACCTCCATGCCAAATATGAGGACTGTAGGTCAAAGGAATCTTAAGTTATTGGGCGGACAAGCTTTTTGAAGTCAAGGCCCCTGTGACCTTGACCTTTGACCTGGTGACCTCAAAATCAATAGGGGTCATCTACTAATCATGACTAACCTCCATGCCAAATATGAAGACTTAGGGTCAAAGGAATCTTAAGTTATTGGGCGGACAAGAAAAAACCGACGGACAGCCGTCCGGCCGAAATGGAATAAGGGGCCATTTCTTTTGTTATTTTCTATTGTTTAATAGAGGGCCAATGGCCCCTTACTCTATTGTTACGGAATGAACTCTATTGTTCTCTTTTGTTCTGTTTACAGTTAGATGGCCCCCTATCCGTTTTCGGTAGTGCGGACGGACGGACAAGCTGATTCCAGTATACCCCCCTTACAACTTTGTTGTGCGGGGGTATAATTAATCGGAATAAAAAATTAAAAATGAATTGTATTATGTAAATTTGTAATCAGTAACGACCATGCTGACAACATCATAACGGTATGGTTGAATATGTAGTGTAGATAAGAGGGAGCATATATAGAAAAAAACATTGCATGGGGATCTTGTTCTATTATTTGCATTAAACCTAATTAATAGTTAAGTCTTTTACAAAAATTTCATTTGATTGTTACTTATTGTGTTTTAAAAGTTGTAGTTTTATGCCCTTGAAACCAAAATAACAAAATTTTATTTTAATTATTACAGCTGAATACCAGTTTGATGAATTACGTTTGATATTTTTTTTGTCATTTGCATTTCAGAGTCAGTGTCTGATAAACGTGTGCGGTGACGCTGTTCATGCTGTGAAAGAAGGGGAGATCACTGCTGTAATACCCGAACATGTTCGTAAACACAGCGATTCTCCGATTTACGTCACCACATGACATTTTCATAGACAAATCTTGGTGATAATTATATATGGATGGTGATGATTATATATAAATAGTGATAAATTAATCTAACCAAGAAAGCAAGAGAGTTGTGTCTAGGAACTGAAAATTTAAATCGGCAGTATTTTTAACCCTTATTCTGCTGAATTTTACAATGGACTTGTCCAGCTTCCATTCTTTTGGAACTGTCCATTTCCAAGTTTAGGGATATCAGTGATTCTGTGCTTTATACTACTTATACTGCATAACTTTTGTTAATGAAACTAAGCAAGACTTATAGAATTGTGAACAACTAATATTAAACTTTTGTTAACAAAGAGGCGAGGGAAGATAACTCATATTTGCCATTTGATCAAATTCTAATAGTATCTGGTAAATGGGGCCCAAACTTGAAGCGTTATATACTTAATATGTACAATTGACTTTGACTTTTGAACTATTTGGGTTTTTTTAATAAAATGTAGGACTAAAAGATGCTATATTTAAACTGCTATTAATATATAGAGGCTGAATAGGCTACCTATATTAAAGACTGTGTAGTGGCATTCAAATCATCAACTTAGGTGTGGGAAGTAGGGTTGAGGTGTATTTTGAAGGCCAATTTGGGGGACAGGGGTTGAAGCACATTGTGAAGGCCTATAAAACATAGTAACATATAGATCACTGCCATGGTATTTTGAACAAATTACAATATCAATGTCTTTCTTTTAAAGAATATGGACCCTCTGCTATATTTGTATTTTCTCAAATAATGATGTCATAATGGCAAACACCCTCTCATGCTACCAAAGTGTAGCTAAAATTAGGTATTAAGGAAACTTTTAAAAGTGGTTTCTCTTTTATGATGATATTACCAAAGTATTATTTGTAATTTACCTAAACAATAGGGTTCGTAATCTTTAAAGTTTGTTCTCAACTGTTAAAGGGACTCCACCGAGGTTTTTTGACAAGATAGGGCTGGAAATATTTTTTAATGTACCATTTGATGATAACTCTGGACCAATAGCCTTTGTGCAAAATCAATCATTTGCTCAATCCTTTCCGGAATATTTATTTTAAAAGTGAAATTTGTCCAGAAAGTGAAATCATGTTAAGAATTGCACAAAAATACGATTTCCAATTTCATTCTGGGAATTTTTATTTCTTTATTATCTTTTGCATATTTTCTGTTTTATGTGCCAAGAATGGATCTATGCAAGAAATTATTATTTTATGTTTTTAGGCTTTTGACCTCGTTGGAGCTCCTTTAAATTTTTAGGGCATATTTTCAAGGCCTATAACAACTAAACCTAAGTTCCATCATCATCTGTAGTATTATTGCCGCTCGATATATAGTACAGTATTCATATAATAGAATAAGTCCCATGCTGTTAATGAATAGTATTAGCATATACTGACCCAAGCTACCTCGCGCAATTACCAGAAATTTTATGTTTAATCTTGTTTTTGTGAATTTATTGCAACTTTTGGCTTATTGGTAGAGAATTCATCTTTATGAGGGAGTTTTTTTGGTCTGAAACCCAAAGATACAGAATGCAGCGAATAAAAGAGTATTAAATAATTATTACAGTCCCTAAAGTTTCTTTCTGGGTCCTGTCAAGTACATATATATTATGCTTAATCAAATTAATTTAGATGAATGAAAAAAAACAGAAAAAAAAACACAACAACAGTGTTATCATGTGCAACAGATCGTTGCTCATTGCTGTCTGGATTTTAATGCCTCTTTAGCTTAGCTGAATAGGGAGGGCATTAGATAAGTAATCCAGGGAACACTGGTTTAGTCCTTGGGCAAGGCGAAATTTCTTTATGACAATTGACTTTAAGACATTGAGTCTAATGGTTATTTAGTTTCTTACCACCGATTCAGAAATCATGTAGGATTAGTGGTTGGTACCTTGCAGAGAAATTGGTTATAACTGGTGAGTCATCGAGGAAGGCTGATTAAGTGGATGGGCCACCTAGATATGACAAAAATGTTAAAATCAACCTAAAAACAGAAAAAACAAAGAGAGACTTGTTGAAAATAAGAATTGCTTCCCTTCAATGCTGGGACTTCATCATTATAAATAAGTGACCCAGTAAGTTTACAGAGAGGGTCGGTCACCTAACCTCCTCAGTTCCTGCCAGTAATGTTTAAAATTATATGTATATATGAACACATTCTTGGTCTTTTCCCCCACAACACCTTTTTACCTTTAAGATAATAATTAATAAAGGTGTCCATGTGAATTATAAACCTTGTCAGAAAAAATGGGTTCTTGTTGTATTGTATTACATGTATATGACAATGGCTCACAAACAGAACAAGCTATCTTAAATACTCAAGTTAATACATAAAGCTGTTATTATCTACATCTAATTTTGTTCATGTCGGTGTTATTATAAGTGTCATTGGTATGTTTTTTCTTTAAGTTAAATTTTTAGTGATATTTTATGTATATTTGTATTAAATACATGTATTTGTTGTTTTTTTTTCTAAAATGAGAGTAAAATTCTAAGTCACCAGAATAAAACACTGAAAAAAAACCCATAAAACTGCCTTTTGCTTATTTATTTATTTTAAACTACATGTTCAGTTGATGCTAGTTTTTGTTATATATTATTTATGAGGGAAAACATTGACTAGTAGTTATGTATTTTCTTGATAAACTGATGGATGTGGATGTAACTTAACCATGAATTAATCGACAGTCCTGAACCCATGATGACTTCGGTTTAAGTGAAGACCAAGAACCATTTATATGGAAACATAGTTTAAATGGTCAGTCCATAAACTACTTAAATGTAAACACAGTTTTAACAGTGAATGGTTCAGAATTAAGTGAAGACCAGAAGCCACTTACATGAAAACACAGTTTTAACAGTGAATGGTTCTAAGCCCATGATGACCTTGTATAACTGGAGACAACTGAACCACTTCTGCCAGAATTCAAGGTCACATGTTGCATTAACATTCCCCAGAGAGTTCAAGAATGCGGCTTTCATCAATATTCAGATGAATATTATAATTATAATATTGTATAAGTGGATATATATAATTTATGTGACACAAACGTTTTGGGAATGTCAAAAAGTGGACTCTTTGCTTGCGGAAACATTTGTAAAGATATGATTTCTTGAATATAATACTGTTTTTGTGATCATTAATTATGCAGGTACATGTGAGGAAAATGCCGTTATTGAAAAAGTTGTATTAAGTTGCTTAATACTTTTATTATTTATATATAACTGTCTGAAATAAACATTGTTGTTTTATAAATTCCCTGATCACACATTTCTTTGTCATATTTTGAAACATTTCCATGTCGCAAAATTAACCACTTATACAGTATATCATAAAAATATGTTAGATAGTTTACTTTAAGCAGTAGGAAAGGAGGCAGAACTTTGCAAAATTAATTTTATCATTATGATTATAATTATAGTTCTTTTGAAATTGCGTCAAATTTTAATTGTGAACATGTATTCACCATTTAACAATTTTTAAATTCCTGGCACAACAAGGAACACATGCTCTCCTATCTTTGTTTTGAAAAACCAGTTTGGCTGGTTTATTGATAGCTCAAAAATAATTTTATTCAAACAGATTGTCACTATCAGTTTTTAGCATATATTAAGAGTGAAAACAAAGAGCTATTTTTAAAGACATGAAATATATTAATATGCTACAGTTCAAATACATGCAGCTAAAGCTGCAGAATGAAAACTGTATAACAGACTTTATTTAAACTGCAAGATCAACAGTAACAGATCTTGAAGGTCAATCCTAAAAAATTATTATGTTCAAGTTTGAAGACAATCCATTCAAAAATAACAAAGTAATAGCCACTTATAGCAAAAAACAAGCAAAATTTAGACATTAACCTTGAAGGTCAAGGTCATATATGAATGAAGGTCAAGGTAAGTCTGGTCTACTTAAAGGTGTTATCCCAATGGTTGTTGTGGCCAAGTATGAAGACAATACACAAAGAACTTAAAGTCATGATTAAGGTTTAAGTTTGCGGACTGAAAAACTGCTGACATGAATGTAACAATACCTCAAATTTTTTTTTTTCAAAAAAAGTCGAGCTAAAAATAGGCTAAAACAGGCATGTTGTAGAGTTTTTAAATCTGCTCTTGAAATAAAATAAAAACATTGAATACAGTCTGTATACTTTACTTTTACTCTTGAACTTTTTTTCTACAAAAGACTTTACACAAAAAGAAACATCTTAGATTCTTAGACTACAAATAAATTATCAACATGATTTGATGTGATTGAAAAAAGTGCATAAATTATGGGTTTTTTCTAACAAAACCCAGTCATGACTTTTTCTTGAGATACGTAATCAACTGTCGTTTTCTCTTGCTCCAACCATACTCATTTTCTGGAGTATTTGGAGCTAGCACTACTGTCTGACAAGTCAATTTCCTATAACTACACGGTGACTCGCAGTTTACTAGCATTTTACCAAGTTCTTGTATTCTCTCTGATCGCCTAATATGAGGCGAGTTAGTGGAATCCGATTCACTGTCTGGTACAGTTAATGATTCATCATTTAACTTTGTCCTGTTCTGCACTACTTTTTCATTATCAAACATTTCATCAGCACATTCTTGATCTTCAGAATCAGCTTTGACTAAAAGCTGACAAGCGAACAATCTTTTAATGGGAGGTTTATCCATAACCGAATGTTTTCTACTTCTTGTTACATTAAGATCAGTGATTTCTCCACTACTACTTCTTTCATGATGCTCATCCAACTTATTTCCATAATTTTCTAACACTTCATTAACCTCTCGATTAATATTTAAAGCGGTTTCACTTTCTTCCTGAATATTAGCACCAAAGTTATTCCTTTCCAAGTCCCTTTTATGAATGTGCCCTTTATTTCTAGATTGACGATTTTCCAAACATTTGTCGCACTGACTGTCATTCACGGCAATTTCATTCTGATCACCATCCTCTCTTTCAGTTTCCCGCATATTCTGTCTGGTCTTCTATAGACACTTCAACATCTTCAATTATACTTGGAATGTTCGACTTATCGCACCTATTAACCTTAGTGAATTAAAATTTCTCAGTTTATTTCGAGAGAACCCAGTGCTGTTATTTTTCTTTATTCAATGAATTATTGTCTGAATATGATGCGGCAACATTTCTATGACCAGCAACACTGTGTCTTCTTTGCCTTGTTAGTTTCCGTTTACCTTGTCCACCAGAGAGTCTCACATTTCTAAATTGTGGGGAAACCTGAAACAGACAAGGAAACTTAAATAATACGAGGAGAAAATATAAATGATCTGAATAATCAATTTTCCTACCCTTCTATGACTTGTAAACAAATTTTTGGTTTGAAATATGTCAATCTTTAGATGAATCAGTGAACAATGCAAAAAGACACTGATAACCTCAAATATCATGTTATGTCAGTTTGATATTTTTACTAAAAAAAGTAAATCATCCTTAACAATTAAGCACTTCACACAGGGTAAAAATTATCTTACAAGCTTTCTGAATTGTATCTTTTCTTTTCCATATTAAGTTAAATGTAAAATAAATATGTCTTTCAGACTGGTCTGGTTAAAAAGAAACTAAAAACAAGCTGTAATTTCAAGACTAGATTTGCTAGTTGGGCAGTGCACTCAATCAGTGTCCATTAATAACACAAGAGCCTGAATAATGCAGGAACTTTTATGTTCCTCAAGAGAAATGTGTTGGTGAAAAATCATGCTTTTACAGTTAAGGATCTTGTTAAGAGACCTTCAATGATGACCCCAAAGACTATGTGAAGTTACAAGTGAATAGTTTCAATGATTGAGGACTGGTTGAAATATCAAGAGAATACCTTCAGTACATGTAGTTCATGAGACTAATGAACAAGAAAAATAAAATTTCTCCCCAACAAGCTTAAATTTAAGTCAAATATGAATCTTTATGGAAACACTTTCAATGTGTACTTTATTTATAAATGTGTATTTTATATTATCATCTGAACATTTTTTTTTGTTGTTTGATTTTCACAATTTTATTTTTTGGTTTCCATACAAAATGTACCTTAACTTTTAATGATAATTTGACTGTATGGATTGATGCAAAAAAGAAAAGGTCATATGGCGACTATCCAGCTTAATTTGTGGAGAAGGACCTCACGTAACCCTCTATGCATTATTTTATGCACAAACGGGCACCTAAGTAGAACCACTGACATTCCATAAGCTGGCATTGAAGGTACATGGTAGAAATGCATATTTCTTTTTTTCTGCAAGAATATTTTTTAAATCATTAATCAATACCCATGACAGATTGTGTAGTTCATCGACAGGGATCGAGTTTGCTGTGGGGGGACATCTTGCACAAAGTACAGGAGATGGTACATTATTCTGAACATGCACAGGACTCTCTGTGAAAACCAGTGATGGTCTGGTTGCAAGAGAAGATTTCTTTTTTCTTCTTGGCATGTTTGTCCTGAAATTAGAAGAAGAAAACTTTTACATCCAAAAGCTTTGGTTAGGTAAAGCAGCTATATTTTCTTTTTTGGTACATCGCACCATCATTATTTATGGCAACAAAACAGGAAAGATGATTTTGGCTAACCTCTGGTGTAACAAACTTAAAGCAACTTCAGGGGTCAAAACCTTAACCACCTCACCTGTGGGTGGTAAGAGATCCATAGACTGCAGTATTTTGGACCCATTTAGTCGCCTCTTATGATCAGGCAGGGATAAACAGTGGCTGCAATTCTGATGCCTGAACCCCTTAAGGCAACCCCTTAGCCACAAGGGGGTAAAGCAGCTATATCATGTATACTGAAATCTCTTCAGCTAAAGCCGTCAAAAGAGACAGCATGCTTGACTAATTTAAATAATTAAAACTTGGTATAAATAAAATACAAGAGTGATCATTGATCACGTGTTGTCTCATGATAGCGGTAAGCCAATTGCATGTTGCAGCTGAAACAAAAATCATTAACAGTGCAAAACGCGATTAACATCCAAGGGCCATAACTCAGCTTAAGTCATTCTACTGAAAAACCTGTGTATTGTAATATGCTCAAGTATTTGAGCTACCAATCAATCATGTAAAATGAAATTACTTTAGTGGTATAAGAGATGTAGTCTGGACAAACTTTATTAACACCTTTTTTATTCAAGGGCCATTACTTCAACAAAAATCATTCAACTTTAAAACACCTGTAACATGCACAAGGACTTTCAGAGCTACTGATTAATCCTTTAAAGTTCCATTGAAATTACCTCAGTGGTATAAGAGGAGTAGTCAGGATAAAATATTTATAAATAAATTATTAACTGGCTGTACGAGAAAATGGTGATAATATGCACAACTTAGGCTTAGAACTGACCATTCCTATTAAGTTTGGATGAAATTGCACAATTTACTATTTAGTTAGTAGTTAGCTTCTGAGTAGCTGGCAACACACACAAAGAAAACTTTTTTATTCAAAGGCCATTCAACCAGAAAACCCATGTAACATATGCAAGTACTAATGAGCTGCTGATCAATCCTGTAAAGTTTCATTGAAATTGCATTTGTGGTATTATACGGTATAAGGAGAAGTCCAGACAAATTTAAAAAATAAAAATTATTAAAGGCCTATAACTCTGACAAAAATCATTGAACCAGAAAATGCAGACAATATGCACAACTAGACTAGTACTCTCAGATCATTCCTGTAAAGTTTTGATGAAATTGCACCAGTAGTTTCTGAAGAGTAGTCCGGAAAAAAATTGTTATGGGTGGACAGAGGATGGAGAAGTGATCCCTTAACCTTAACATTTGTTACTCTGAAGCAGCTCCTTACATAAAAAGTGATATAGATTTATAGTAAACATTCAAGAACTGTCAGATGAAAAGCATGCCTGACAATTCTCAGTGCCTGATAGTATATCAATATTAAATAAATCATTAAATGAGCCGCCATAATAAGTTGATGCTAACCAAAAAAATTTTTAGTTCACAAAGGGCCATAATTTTGTCAAAATCTCAGCTAAGCAGCTCAGATACATATATTAATATGAATCATGTACCTTGGCAGCTAGAGATATATTGGCCTTGAATATTATAGTGACTACCTCATAAGATTTTAAATATAAGTAACAAATAATAAGCAAAATTTACAGCTTTAGAAGTTGGTGATACAAAGATCTACAGAACAGAAATAAACCGTTTACATTTGTAATTTGGGTGACTGAGACTGATAAACTATATGACAAATTAAATGTTTGCAAGTTTAAATGTCTGAATTACATGTGGTAACAATTTAATGACCGTCAACACTGTTCATTTCATTTTATATTGTAAAAAGTCCACCTGTTAATAAATATATAGATTCTCTATTAGAAACTTTAAATAAAATATGCAAGTGTGGACTATCTTCTACTGTGTAGACTACTGTACTTCTATATTTAACACGGCAGTATACTGTCTCCAAGGCCGATAGCTATTTCATTTTCCAATAAGTTATTTTTAGAATGATAGATTACCTAATGAACCATGAAAAACAAGTTGAGTAACTTGACATATCGTTTGGATTAAAACATGAAAATAAACGTTAAAACTGGATACAATCTGACCAAATTTTATTATTTTGGCACTTTGTTCTACAAAACAACAGGTATTCTTATACATAGTAATTCTGAGACAACATTATCAAGTTGTAAAAATTTATTTAATTTAAAATAAATTATATACTTCAGTTACTGTCCATATTATGCCGCTTTAGCTAAAACAAGTCTGGACACATTTTGACGTTTCAATGGTGGCAGCCATTTGTAAATAATGAAAGTTCCATATGACGAGCACGCCGATTGGTTACTTATTTTGAGAAAGCCAATGATAAATTAGATGACAAACGAAGCTCGGCAGCTTGCCTCACTGATGTTCACGTGATCATAGTCGTAAAAGACGATTGGTCAATTCTAAAGAGGGTTCGAAATTTAAAAATGGTTGTCATTCCTGTCCAGGCATGCTAAAAATTATTTGAAATGTCCATTTAATCCTATATATACACAGGTAAAATAGAATAATTTAAACGATCGTTAACCATTTTTTGTAATAAATTCAATTATTTGAAGGGTTTCTCCAGCATTTGCTCATGTTTGAGAAATGCAAATTTGCAGATTAAAATTGCAGATTTGTTTTTGTTTTCTGCAAATTCTACTCGTTTATACCTTCCATTTTCTGTCCAAATCCCGGGAAGGTTAACGATAGCTTATTAGGAAAAATAATGCATCAAACTAGCACTGTAAAAATGGGCTGAAATGCTTAGGGCGAGGGCACATGTGGTCTGTTGTAACGAATAATTTCAGTCAACTGGCATCTGTACAAGGTGTTAGACATTTTAGTAGGTATGCACATTTTTGTGTATACGAAACCAATATTTAATAAAATCAACCATTATTTGTAATGCATATATATGAACATTTTTAAGAAACATTAGGCATCTTAAAATTTTATTGTTTATTATACTTGCACATCCCCGACACAGATCCAGAGCAGAAGTTTTGGGGATTTGTCAAGGATTTTTTGCAATATGCATTAAATAAAATAATAAGTGGTCAAGCCCTTTTCATTGTTTCAAATATGCAATAAAATAAAATTTTAGTAAATGTTTTTAAAATTATATAACAAAGGTTTACATAAGTCCATTTCCCAAATAAAATTTTCTTTAATAAAAAAACTCATGCAGATCGATATCCCCAAATCCTAACTTACACAATTAAGGTATTCACTTAAGCAATTTTTGTAATAATTTCCCCCAAAATTTACTGCCCTGGAACCAAAACTTGTGACAGGGATGCAGAAAATCTGCATGAAGTAAAACCTGTTTATATTTCACGGTTCTAGTTGTGAAAGTATTTTGATGTGCCAAAGCTAGATTCTGAAATATATTTCTTTTGGGTCAGAATCTCACTTCTAGAGGGGAGATATTTCCCATACAAAAAAATAATAGCACATTATCTCAATGTGTAGTACAATTATAGTCTGATTTTATTGACCTGTCAATTAGTTACTAATTTAGTATCAATAGAGTATAGCACTCATTTAAATATTCGACCCCACTTCGGTTTGGTTGGTCTGTAGTAGAGCTGTCATCGATATCGACAATATTGATGTATCGTTGATATTTTTTTGCCGATCAATAATCGATACACATTTTAAAAAATCGATACTTTTGACTAATAAATTAAATGTCTAGAAATTATAAAATTCACCCAAAATATATACAGAAGCAGTTATTTATATCTAATGTTATGCTTTTGTTATATAGTGGAATTATTTCATAGCAATGGTGACAAAAAATATTGTCTGGAAAAAATCATGCAGTGGACAAAACACCGTACAGAATATGTTTTTGACTGAAATCATTGAAACAGGTATGAAAGTGAATGACAGACAAGTGAGTATAGGAAATTATCGATATATCGGTGTATCGTTGATTTTACTCACTTGATATTGATATATCGTTGATATGCTTTGCACTGAATCAATGACAGCTCTAGTCTGTAGTTTACCAGAATTAATGTGGGGTATATTAGTCATGTTTTGAAAGTCAGACCAGCTTAATGTGAAAGTTTTCGTTAATTCACAATAGCACAGTCGGTTAAGAGAATGCCTGATAATTGAGAGGTCTGTGGTTAGATCCTAACTGATGACATTGTTTTAAGCTTTACTCTTTCTTTACTTTTGCAGTATATTTTAATGGAACCAATTTGTAGTGTGTTTTATGGCATTGAAAAGACATTTATTGATTTTAATCCATTTTAATTTTAAACGTGAATTCTTAAAACATGTTATTTAAAAAGAGTGCACATAGACTTTACAAAATTAAGTAAAACATAATAAAACAAAACAAACAACATAAAAAATAATCATATATAGCTTTAATAATGTTGAAAGTATTAACAAGGAAAAAAAACATGGACCAACGTGCATGGTCTCGAACTTAAAACAGATTATAAACTTGTGCTTTACCCTATTGCGCGATAACGCTCAGTACCTTTAGTTCATAGATACAAATTAAATTCCATCGTACAGGCTGTCAGCGTATATCTCACAGAACTTACCGAAAATCTACTGAAGATTAATATACTTTGTGCATCGACTATGTAATCAGTATGTAATAGACAGGTTAATAAAACCAAACAATAGCTGGGCTTACTGTGCTAGGTGTCCTAGATTATAAGGTTTGACCTTGTTTTCAAATTCAAAGTGTATTTCCCAAAATTTTATGAGATCACTTTAGCAAGTATACAAAGGGATTTTTTGAACATCAAAAACAATTTTTTTAGCATTTTCATTTACAGTTTCATTAATTAATTATGTTCTTTTCTTTCCAGATGTTATTTGAGTTACTTTGAGAGAAAATGTTTGACTCTGGTTTTCAAGATAGAGAAGGTACGATGGATCATGGCACTGCAGTTGGTCATCTTACTGGTGCTATACCCCATGGCCAGATCCAGAAAATATCTCAAGAAGGAAGTAAAAACACATACGTTATCATTCTTAGTAAAGATTATTTAAAGTCAGAGTCATCTCAAGGTCAGTCTCTGCTAAAGTATTCAGCAGGGTCTAATGTGACAGTCAAGAAAAAGGCAAGTGCTGCAGCTTTAGAAAGAGATTTTGACTCCCCAAGTGGGGAAGTTGCTGTTTGCAAGAAGAAGTTGCTCAATCCTCCTGAGGACGTGAAGCTTAATTTGTCAAATATTAACGATGAGGAGTATGACAGTAACAAGTCAGCTAGCAGTGTTTTCTTACAACAGGATTTGTCGGAAGATGATTCTGCTATAGATGTATATATGCCGATGGAAAAATCTGGTGAAAGAGCTTCGCCTTTTAATTCAAATCAACACTCGGGCGAACAGTCTAAAATGAACACCTATGTTATTCCCACACCAGTTAAATCACGTAAAGGGAATATTGAAAAACATGATTTTCTTAAAACTTCACCATTGAAACTTAATGAGCAGGATTCCAAATCAGGATTCAGTGCCTACAGTCCAAACTTCAAAACTAGTCATCCAGGCACAAGGAAGGTTATTCAACTGTCCTCAAATCAGGACTCAGGTCTGAGCGGGTTTAAAAAGACTTCTTTCTGCAATGAAGCGGTTCCTGTTATGGGGAAACCAGCTGTCAATATTCATCACACACCTATTTCAATGCTACCAAAGACTAATCCAAAAGCTGTGCCAACATTCAGTGACATTTCCCCCATCAGCCAGCAAACTGCATCACAAGCACATCGCAGCACTTTCATCCCGATAAACCCTGCTGATTCACCAAGTGATGGTGCTACTTCTACAGGTCCTCTAACATCAACACCGCTTACTGGCGAGCCAAGTTGTCAAAAAAGAAAATCTCATGTAATCATAGAATCCAGCACACACAGGCCTGTTTATGTTATACCATCGCCGTTTGCTCGGCAAAACTCGGTGCAAAGTCAACAGAAACTCGACATATCAACTCCAGGGGCACACTCGTCTTCAATGAACAATAGCTCCGGCTTTATCAGTGCAAGTAGCAGTTTAGAAACTCCAGATGCTTCCTCATCATTTGATGCAGAAAAGAGCCACCCATCGGGAGGCAGATATAGCCCGATGGAAACAAATAATGTTTCCCCGGAATCTAAGGCAGAAAAGAGGGTGGCCGAGATGTTTAAGTGTGACGGATCAGGGGGTGTTGTTATAACTGTGAATGAAAGTGGGGATATTGAAGAACTTGATCAGGGTATTGATAGCAACTCTTTGGACCCTTCAGTTTGTAGCTCTCAGGAATCAGAGACAAGTGAGCCAGAAAAAGGTAATTTAACATTTATAACAATAAAAGTTTATATTTAATAATTGAAAAAGATTGAATAGGCAGTGCCATTTTAAGAGTGGCTCTTACTTAGGTCACAAAACAATTTTCCATGATTTTTAAACATTTCCTTTGTACAGTACAGGGTTATGTCTTAAAAACTATGTGCACACAGGTCCGGCTTTCGTATTTTAAATTCCAAATATATTCAATAGAAGTAAAATTATTCAGTTTTTTTAATTAACACAAAGCACATATGATAGAGATAATGTTCCTTGCTTTTGCAATTTTTATTGATAAAAATCTTTTGACTTATTTTTCTGAATTCACCATTTATAACATTTATGATTACTCAATCTTGGGATTTCAGTTAATTTGAATCAGTCGTTGACAAATATCCAGTGGTTAAAAGGAATGCAGCTGAAAGACGAGAAACCTTCAAGTAACAGCCAGTATCAGCAACAGCAAAATATACATTGCATGACACTTTCACCTGAAGAAATTAAACAGGTCAGTAACTGTGAAAAAAATCTTATCATTTGTTGAGGAACATAATTATAATATTCAATTAGTCAAATTTTGAAACGTCATTCAAAATTGTAAATACCGTTTTCGGACGAACTAATTGTAATTGGCAGAAATACTGGGATCAGCAGTAATCTGTAGGACCCTTGTAAAATGTGGGAAGAAAATACAGGGCTCACTGCCATTAGCGATTTAAATCTTTAGCCATATGCCTAAATTTTCTTAATAAAAAAAAGTTAATTTCGCTTCAGAGATAATTTTGCTACAGGATTTCTTATCCACATTTTGCTATTTTAAATAAATTTTTTACAAAATTTTGTATGGTATCAAAAAATTCTGCTATCCTGTCTGGCCTTTGTCTTAAGTCAATTTTATGTTGTTGTTTTGTTGTGTTTTTTCTCTCTTATTTTTAAAAAAATTCAAGTATTAAAGTTTACAAAACTTTGTTTATTCAATTCAGTCAGTCTTGGTTATGTGTTTAGAAAATGAGGGATACCCAGCTTAACTTGATTGGTTTGTTTCAGATTGATGATGATCAAAATTTCTTTTTCTTTTTTTCTGTTTGATTCAGATAAGCAAAGAATGCGGAGCAACGAAAAGGCCACCTTTCTCTTACATGTCAATGATACAGATGGCACTGTACAGTCGTGAAGATCGTAAAATGATGTTAAAGGAGATATGCAAGTGGATAGAGGACACCTTTCCTTACTATAAACACACTGCCAAACCTGGTTGGAGGGTAAGATCACTTTAAGGCACATTAAGCCTCAGAAATTTTTCTTCTGTAGAAAACTACAGGATCACAAGAGAACCCCCTATGGGTCAAACATGTTATTTAATGTTTTAATAATGAATTTTAGCTTGCCAGAAACTCAATATATGAAGAAAGCAGTGTTGAATGTAAAATTATTGGTCATAATGATAGTGAAATTTAAACAAAGTGATTTTGTCTTTCATTTTAAGAAGCTAAATCACTATCCGATACTTTACTAGCAACCAAATAGCAAAGAATTGTACAGTCAGCTGAAATGTGGCCAATTAGCATCATTTCAGAAACTGACTAAATCACTTACCTTGACCCTCTGTTTAAATGAATGATACACAAAAAGCAAAGTAAGATCAGTCTTGAGTAAATCTAATTAAAATGGATTGAAAAATTTGTCATTTGTTGGCATACTAGCAGGCATCGAAAAATATTTTCAGAGTCATTCGACCTGCAGGACGAGTAGCTTCTAAATCCAATGTGCAAGCAACATTTTTCTACTTGTTTTGCAGCGAGTTCTCTTACATTCTACTTGTAATTACGAATGGACGGGTGGAATATTCGATTACTGACAGTGACTAATAATGTTACTGGATGACTGTTGAGGGTAACATAAAATTTAAATTCACACATACATGATATTTAACATTTTATCATGGTTTACTTGATCAACCTAATTCATTTTCAGAATTCCATCCGGCACAATTTGTCACTTTACAATATATTCGAGCGCGAGCCATCGAAGCGCCATGGATCATACTGGACGATCAAGTCAAACGTTGAGCCAAAGATGAAACAGTATCCACGAGAAAAACATTCAAGTAATAACTGTTTTTAAGATATCTATAATACAAGATTTAAGTATGTTACTAAGAGCACCTCTACCATAATCTGGGCTTCTGTAAACAGAAGTTTTGTAGTCATTTACTCCTTGATTTTGGCTTGTGACTTCCAAAATCTAATACTTATCCAACTTTAACTATATAATGCGACTTCCAATATGAGAGATTTTGCAGTCTTTGACTTCCAAATTTTGAAACTAATGGCAGCCCTGGGTAATAGACATATAGTAAAATAATGAGTCACTTTACATTAAAGCAGCTGAATTTCCTAAATGAAGTTTTCGTCTGCTATTGTAGATGAGTTTATATTGGTCAGCTAACAATATAGAGCTAGGTGTACTTCACATGGATGATTTTCTATTTGCAAAGAATCGTAAAGAAACTCCACTAAGGTCCAACAGGCTAAAATAAAAACATGAAATTTGAATTTCTTACATAAATCTTACATAATTCTTACATAAATCAACTGGGGGCACTTTAAGCAGAAAGACTTGCAAAAGATTATTAAGAAATATAATCGGAAATTGATTGGAAATCATAGGTTTTTAGCCAAATATGAGTGAAAAGCATTGCGATATTCTGGAACAATGGAGTGAGTGAGTAATATGAATTTTTGCGAACAAATTATTTGTTTAGACCTTCACCAAATGGAATAATAATCTTGAAAAAATATTTGTCAAAAAAACCTTGATGAAGTTCTTTTAACATGGAATGCTTTCTATGAAACCTAACTGAGATTGTTTTGTATAGACATGATGTTGTTTTTCTTCACAGGTTCCCATCATGCATCAGAGACGCATCGTTCAATGCCCACACTGCCATCACAAATACCCATTATACCTATGTACAGCTCTATGGGCCAGCTGTCTGCCGTGTCTCCACAAACATTTAGTCAGTCAGTACAACTGCCACACAATACTGCCATTAGAAAGAAAGGTAAGATCAATTTTTAACATTTCATATGTTGTTTTTTGTTGTTGTTTTTTCATTCAGGAAGTAATTGGACATCACTCAGGAATCTGTTTTCTGGGTACTGTACCAGTACTGGTGATCACATCATGGACATGTCTATTTATGAACATTCTCAAAGAGTCTGAAATTTGAATTATTGAATTTTTAACTACAACAAATTTCGAAATCAAAGATCAATTAAGTGCTGAATTTTGTTTAAAACTTTAAAAATTTATTTTGTTCTTTCAGATATATTTTTGCATGGATATTAGATATATAAGAACATTTACATAATTGATATTTCAGGTCAACCACCAATCCTGCCCCGTCCTACAGGATACAGTGCTTATGCCCTCATTCCGATCCCTAATGTGAATCAGTCATTCAATCCTGCCAGTCCAAATCCTACACAGCCACAAGTACTCCTGAACCTGTCTACACCAGGTCAGATGTCAGCCTGTCCGAGTCCCATCATATCAGAAGGTATTTATACTTAATTACTACTAATATATGTTCTATTATAATACTGCATGTTTGTTACATCGTTTTTCATTGGATAATCAGGATGGATAATCAGGATGATTATAATAGTCTATATATGCGGCTCACATGTGTTTGGTGTTTTGCCATGACTTACACTATACCCTTGTTTCAAAAATAAAAATAATTTGAGAGTCCTAAAAAAAAATTTTATATAAATGATTTTTGTCAATACTTATGATGTTTGGATGATGTTTAAGGGTTTTGGGTTGTAGAGGGGGAACGGGGGTATAGTGTAAGTCATGGCCACATGCGGAACACCTGTTATGCAGCTGTGGTGGATTTATGTAGTTAATTTCTTTTTTGCTACAAAGGATGTTTACAGTATTATTCATATATATTTAGCTAATGAGTATTTTTTTTAGAAACATTTATAAAAACCTAAAATGAATTATTTTGAGAAATAAAAATGATAGCGTTTAAAAAAGAGATTGAAAAGTGGACAAGGCTATAATACAATACTTACATGTAGCTTAAAGAAGGGTTTAAAGCACTTTTTAATAAACTTTGGTATTGTGAAGTGTGCTTCTTAAACTTTTTAACACATACTGAAATGATTTATGAAACTAATGAAACTATGACTTCAGGAATAACAATTGTGCTAAATCTTGTTTGATATTCTGTTACAGTGTCAGCAGCTGTAGCCTCGATTCAAGTGTCCGGTGCAAGTCCTGTCCCTCAAGAGCATTACTGTGATACTACCAGCTTACAAAAAGAGCATTTTTATAATAAACCAATGAATATCGTGAAACATGCCTGGATCAACTGCCAAAATACTGACACTGCCTCGTCCCTCGACAGTGATAGACTAAGTCAAACTGATATAACAAGCTCAGGTGAAATTGTCAGCTCAAATGAATTTACGGGCCAAAGAACTAAATCGAAAAGACCGCGAGTGAAGCCAGGGATACCAAAGCCGACATTTTATAAAAAGGAGGAGCAAAAAGTGAAAACGACGGGCTCAAAGAGGCGGAAACTTCAACAGAAGGTCAGGACTTTGTCAAACGAAAGTTCTGATGAAGACGAGGACGGGGTTAAATTTATAGCCAATTTAGAAAAAGAAATATTTTCGAAACCTTTCAAGTCCCATGAGGCTGAAGATATGGAACATTTATTAAACACATCTACTCCTGCCAAAGGTCTTAGTCATTCAGCTGCAGATCTTCCGTCACCTATTCACGGTTTTACGCCATTACGTAACAGTGGATTATTCGATGGTAGTTTTCTGGACACCCTAGGGGATAGAAAAGCGTTAGGATTGTCGCCAGAGACAAGCGATCTTAAAAAAATATTGCAGACTTCACCAAGTCTAGGTGATAGTCCGGATGACTTCTTAGATTTTAATGTGCTAGCTTCTCCTGGTAAATTTGAAGGCAGTCCCGGTCAAAACGGGAACTTGTCTCGAATCTTGAGTGAATGCGGCCTTGACCCAGGCATGGACAATGCTGAAAATTTCCCGCATCTCAACTGGAGTGTGGTAGATCAAATTGTTGACAGCATGGATACCAACTAAAGAATAAATTAGGACCATGTGGTGTCAAAGTCATACTCTAGTATTAGTTTAATATTTTGTCAGTGTCTTTAGTCAGTTTCTAAAATACAACTTGTTTTTGGATAAATTGAGCTCAGATGGCAAGGGTTAAGTTAAATAATTATTGTCATAATAAGTAATGAAAGCTCGATTTTTGTTGTTTTTTAAGAAGCCTGGAAGCCTTTTCTCTCTATACTTGTGATATGGATTTGTGTTGCTTTGAATTTTGGAACTTTCATGTAGTAAATGTAAAAGGTTCTGTTATCAAAATGGTAAATCTTAGCAGATGACACTGTTACACTATAGATTCTGGTCAGACTGCATTACTTGGGTATGCTGGCCTGGCTCTATACTGTCTGCATTAACTAGTCATTAAAGCCGCTATTATAAAGGATTATTATGATAAAAAGATATCTTGATTTCTAATGACAGACTATTGTATCTCTAAGATACTTTAACACACTATGATCAAAACGTGCTGTCTTTTGTTAAATATAAATGGTCTTTATTATTTATAATTTTTTATTTGAAGTGTTAATGATAAAAAAAAGATTGAATCAAAGAAAATTTTATGTGAATTAATTGATTTATACGGAAAGAAGAAATATATTTGTGAAGATACATGTACATATGTATACTATCCTTTGTTGCCTAGATCTAAGTAGTTATGACCTTATAGTTTTAAAGCTACATGCCTCCAGATTAGCCAAAATATTTCAAGATTTTCAAATCAAATTTTAGAAAAAAATGTACTACCGTTTTAAGGAAAGTAAAAAGATTTAAGATTCAAGTAATAATTTACGTGTAATGTGCAATTAAATACTATTTTTGCATATTTTGACTCCTTTTTGATAATTAATGTGGATTGTCTGCAATGTGTAAATTTCTTTCTTTGTTCACTTCACAATATTTTACTTTTAAATATATTTTCAAAACTTTCATGAAAATTAGCATGAATCTGGAGGCATGCTGCTTTAACTCAGTCGAAATAGAATCAGCTTAATGCCATGAGTCTTAAATTTTAAATAAAGTAAACCAAGACCTTTGTAAATGGTACCAGTTCTGGTTGGTTGGTTCCATGACATGGGTTCAAGTCCCATTTGGATTAGCTCTTAGCCTCTCATCTTTCAGCATAGGCTGAAATGAGCCGCTTCATGACAAAACCTACGTAATGCGTTTGCGACCAGCATGGATCCAGACCAGCCTGCGCATCCGCGTAGTCTGATCAGTATCCATGCTGTTCGCTTACAAACTCTATTACAAGTAGAGAAACTGATAGCAAACAGCATGGATTCTGATCAGACAAATATGTTGTTTGTTGTTGTTTTTTTGCTTTTTTTTTGAAGATATATTGAACAAAGTCATGAGACCTTAGTCTTTGGAGTAAAGACTACATATCACTTCTGTGCAGATTACATAATTGTTGAATTGTTTGACTGTGATATTTATAGAGTATTGTTTGTATTTATATGTATAAATGATGTATAAAAGAAACAGAGATGTTTATTTTTTTTGTTTGCTATAGCATAAAAAATCTAGGTTATGAAATATTTTCTTGCATAATACAGATTTTGATGCACAAGATTAACTGCCATATTGTCTAGATTTAATGTGTTTATTTATGAATTGAACTTTTCAAAATAACATGAAATAGTGTTGAATAGCCAAAAGAAGGTTATTTTAGTGTAAAATTTAGTATATATATTTTTGAGAAATGTTGAATAAAATTTTTATTGAGTCAAGTACATAGAAAGGTGATTTAAAAAGTTTCAAAAATAATTTGATATTAAAAATATAATAGATTGGCTAAATTTCAGATTTTTAAGAGTAAAGGACATTATTTGGGAGTATAAGCAAATTGAAATTTAAAACTGTATTATGAATTTTTCTACCCTTTATTTAAGCAAAAAAGTCCAATTCAGGGGCAGATAACTCAATAACGAGGATGGTAACCCCTAATTTCTTTTTCGCTTCAAAATGCTTTTATTATCATACTCTAGTGACCTGCCAAGTTTTAAGAAATGCTTTTCAACAGTTATAATTTTTAATGTAAAAAATATGTCTATATGAAAACTCCTGAACACGTCTTTAATAATACCTAAAACCTTATTATTACTTTAAAATTGATCCCCAAATTATTCCTGCACATTTTGAATTGGAAAGAATGAAGAGAGTTTTCAAAGTCCCTTTTAAATTTATGTGTATTGATTAATGCATTTATAAGTTATTAAAGTGGCGAGAAATGGCTTTCATTTTTACAAGCAGCAAAATATTTAGTTGCAAGAGAATTTTTGTGTTTGACGTGGCATGATTTTTGTCGCTGACATACGTCCTGAATATTAAATCCCAAGTTTATCATAAATCTTCCGAATTTGATGTAATGGATTTGCTCTAATATTGTAACAGTCCAATTAAAGCTTTTTTTTTTTGGATTTGACAACTTACTAGTAATGTATATGCTTTATTATGTGTTACAATATATATATCAGTTATTTTGTTCTGGTTGATTAAACTAAAGGTTGCTATGTAAGCTGCAGTGCAGTGGGGTTTTTAACGGGGAGACGGCCTACACTAACTGATATATAATTATTTAGTTTGACGTGCAATACAATGATAGAGGTGATGGAAAGCAGTTTTTGAAATGTTGCTTCTGATGTGATAAATTGATAAATGTATTGGACAATACAGTTAAAAAAAATCTAAACTGTCATACTTTATAAAATAAATAAAAATGTCTGTCTGGGATATGCTTTGACCTGAAGTAGTCTTTTTCTTGCAAATTGGTGCAAACGAACCTCATTTTTTTACCAAAAAGTTTCAAATCAAAGCATCGAATGCCAGCAAAATTTAGATTTTTGAAACTTGTAAAAATCTCGGAAGGTTCTTATCTTTACATTATTTTGAACCCTCAATTTATTGCAATATGTTTTTAATTGTTTGGGCAGATTTCGAGAATGAGGCTCGCAGAGGAAACATGAATGCTTGTTATTCATCATTGGATAAAATTACAATTTTTTGTCAAAACATGTTTCGCTTTAATAAGTGTCTTCAGACTTAGGTGCGTCAGAGTATCTTGCCATATCCCTTGGTGTCTTGTATTTTCTGTACAAAGTGTAGATTGTAAAAATTATCTAAGCAACATTTCATGAATTACTGAATATCACTCGCAAAATATTTGTTTAATTTTTCCACAGTGTGGATATATTGTATGATGTAACTTGTAAATGAAGTTAGACAGTTTAGTGTTTGGTTATGTGTTGCCATTAAATAGCATATTAAAGTTTACAGTATTTGTTTGTTGTTGTTGTTGTTGTTGTTGTTGCTGGTCCTTATAACTGTATGCCCAGTTAAAAAGTTAATGAATTTCTCTTGTTGGAGGTACTTTCAGTTTCCAGAATCAATCAAAGATGTGTGAGATACAACCGCAAAGGTTAAGCTTGGAGAAAGCATCTGTACTGGATTCTAAACAGTGAGCATGGGTGCCAATTTATTTTTTTGCCTTTGATCTTGATTTGTGACCTTGACTTTTGACAAGCAAAAGTTAAAAATTTGATTGAATGACAGTTCTGATTTGTCAAATACAAATAGGTACTTAATTGGCTTCTCTTAATTTTTTCCCCCACCATTAGTGAAATTTAGCCACATATTAAAAGCAACAGAATGAAACGTTTTAGGCACCAAAGTAATCCATATGGACATACATTCTACCAAAATGGACTTGCAGGTCATTTATTTGCTATTATGTTATGGTGAACAGGGGTCATGGCCCTTTTTTATAGTTTTATAAGAAGACCATTGAAGTAGTAAACCAGGGGTCACTGGTTTGATCTTCGAGCAAGGCGTTATTTCTCTGTGACAATTTATCTGAGTCTAATAGTTACTTGTCACTCAACTTGTTATAAAACATTGTGTCACTTGTGGGGAATTTGTAATCACTTGTAAGTTATCCAGTAGAGCTGGTTACTGATATTGGTAATCACTGGTTAGTTATTGAGTAGCACTGGTTACCGATATTCGTAATCACTGGTTAGTTATCCAGTAGAACTGATTACCGATAATGATAATCACTGGTTATTCATCCAGTAGAGCTAGTTACCAATATTGGTTATCACTCTTTAGTTATCCAGTAGAGCTTGTTATCTAAATTGGTTATCACTGGTTAGTTATCCAATAGAGCTGGTTACTGATATTGGTTAGTTATCCAGTATTGCATGTTACCTAAATTGGTTATCACTGGTTTGTTATCCAGTAGAGCTGGTTACCAATGTTGGTAACCACTGGGTAGTTATCCAGTAGAGCTGGTTACTGATATTGGTAACCACTGGATAGTTATCCAGTAGAGCTGGTTATAGATATTGGTAATCACTGGTTTGTTATCCAGTAGAGCTGGTTACCAATGTTGGTAACCACTGGGTAGTTATCCAGTAGAGCTGGTTATAGATATTGGTAATCACTGGTTTGTTATCCAGTAGAGCTGGTTACCAATGTTGGTAACCACTGGATAGTTATCCAGTAGAGCTGGTTATAGATATTGGTAATCACTGATTAGTTATCCAGTAGAGCTGGTAAGATGAAGTGACCACTGAGATATTTGTTTAAATCGATGAAGAAAGTAAAAACCAGAAATATACAAACATTAGGCTGCTTTTGAAGATTTTATTTGGCGTGCAGCTTTAATATATATGGTTTATTTGTTTCCAAATTTTGAGGCTCAATGGAAAAACTAATTTATATCTGCATTCAGCTAATACAGCATGTTAATTTTGTCTCCTGCACTGAATTCACTTTTGTGTATTCATGTTTTCAAAATTAATGTTGACGTGTATATTGTTTTATTATGCACCCTGAAATAAGCTCACTTTGTGGTTAATTTGAACTTATGATCGCATGTTGTCCATCGTCTGTGTGCGTGTAATCAACTATTTCATGCCTACACACTAGCAATTTTAAGTTTTAATTCATTCAAACCCAGCTTGAACAGACCTTGTAGCACCAGTAGATCTTCGTTCCTTTTTTTCCTATCCTGATATCATCATGATATGTGTTGAAAGGCCTCGTGTTCCGGACAAATTATAAACATAAATATCATGTGGCAGATTTTTTGGTAAAGTTACATTTAATGGCAAAATTTATCTTCTTTGTGTTTAAATGTTTCCAATAAATCATGCCATAGACTGAAAACCTTGCCTATAATGTCTTGATTGTCCTTTATTTCCAGTTTTATACCTTCAAACCTTAATTATTCAAATATAAACTTTGACCTTAAAATGACCTTTTAGTCAATGTCAAATTATCAGGTTGTGATAGCTTTATCATGTATTTAGGAATTTAATTCATACTTTGGCAATACATTGCAAAAATTGACATGTTGAACTATTCAAGTTTCTCCTTGACCTCAGTCACCTTGACCTCAAAGTCACCTTGACCCTCATCAGGTCGAGTTTTCCTTTTAAATTAATGACTGTTTCCAATGTATACATAAATTAATGACTTTCCAATGTATACATGTCCTTACTCTTTACATATAGCTGTAAGTTTCTCTGGACTTTATGATTTACCCTTCTTCAAATTTTGATCAATAATATTTCATCTTAAATAATTATCTTTTATTCCGAAGAAAGGATAGAAAACTGTAAACACATTTTTCTTGTTTTAAGAAACTCAGTGTTTACAGAAGACATTTCAAATTAATCTATAGCCCACAAAAACATATAACTAACAGATTAATATCCAAGGAGAAGCTATCTTCGACAGACCGCAAAAGGTTTAAAGATATAAAACTGGAAATAAAGGACAATCAAGACATTATAGGCAAGTTTATCAGTCTAAGGCATGGTTTATTGGAAAGATTTAAACACAGAGAAGATAAATGATGCCATTAAATGTAACTTTACTAAAAAGATACGACAGATGATATGGAAATAAAAGCAATACAAATGTCTTTTGTAAAGTGACTGCGGCCTGATCACTTCCTATTCATAAGAATTTACATTTAGGTTCCAATTTGGCAATGGACACTGAACTTACTGTAATTTGCGGTGTTTCATTATATACATTAAGAGGTTTACAGATTAGAAAATATCGTCACTTTAAATGAAAAGTATATACGTATATACAGTTTTTTAGTATTTCACACTTCATATTACACAAGGTTTAACATTATCTCTTTATATTCATCACCTGTTAAACAAACATATCAATAAATGTGTGGAGAGTCATTGATTTCTGTTCACATTTTTAATTACTAGTAAATACAGAAGGTATAAACAAAAGGAATATTACAGCTGTGTGCAAATCTGATAAATATTGAAACTGTCTTGTTGTTATCATAATGTTGTTTTCGTACTTAACCTGCAGGCTTGTAGGGCACTCACTCTTGGGGCTCATAGGGAGCAGTAACCCTATATGCTATTAGGGACAATTAACCTGCGGGTTTGTCAGGGCAATCAACCTGCGGGCTTATAAGGGGCACTCAACTTGTGTGTTTGTCAGGGCACTCAACTTGAAGGCTTGTAGGGGCATTCAATCTGGAAGCACATAGGGGACACTCAATTTGTGGGCTCATAGGGACACTCAACCTGCAGGCTTGTTGGGGCACTCAACCTGCAGGCTTGTAGGGGCACTCAACCTGCAGGCTTGTAGGGGCACTCAACCTGCAGGGGCACTCAATCTGGGGGGCTCATTAGGGGGCAGACTTGACATAAAAATTATTGTGACTTTTGGGAAAGACCTCAGGTGCACCCCTGTGTGTATCATTATTTCAGGCATGCTCTGGCACCTGAGTACCCCGGCAGGGTACATCTTTAGCATTCTACCTTGATAGATTCTTCACATGATCCAAAGCTTGAGGCAGGATTCAAACCCACAGTTGTGAGAAGTAAGTGGTTCAAATTCGACAATCTAAACCACTTGGCTTCAGAGGTCTCATTATATTTATTCTATTTGACATAAAAACAAAACAATGCATAATTATTTTCATACATAACTTAAGTTATAACTATTCAACTCTTTTTCTCATTAATACAAAATGACCACTGGATTTTGCAGGACATTAACTTATTTCCTAATAATAAAAGTCTTTGATACTTTAAGGGTTAAACACAAGAAAACAAGGGTTAAACACAAGAAAACATCAAAAGAAATTCAAAACTTTGGGAAAATGACTCTTGAAAAAACTGAATTGGTCAAATTAAACAGAAATGGGGGTACATATTTGTAAATATTTGTTATGGTTTTTTTTCCAACTCTCCAGGCACACAAAAAATAGACAGAGATGAATTTTTTCTGTTGATAACCAAATCAAGCAAGTCTCTTTTTTTATTCAAATTCATACAGTAAAGTTTATTCTTTGAAATTTCTCTCTGTGATTTTTTTTTTATACCAATTTTAACACAATTTTTTTGACATATCTCTGCAGTGATCCATCTGATTGGCTTTCCTGGATAACTAACCAGTAATTACCAATTTCTCCTCAAGTTACCAATTACTGAATATCCTACATTATTTCTGAATAAGCAGTGAGAGACAAATAACATTTAAACTAAAAGCTGAAGATACAATTGTCGCAAAAGAGTGGATATAACATATAGTACTAATTTTAATTACATGTACAACATTTCTATTAGGATAAATGAGGCGCGTCACGACAAAACTAACATAATGGGTTTGCGACCAGCATGGATCCAGACCAGCCTGCACATCTGCGCAGTCTGATCAGGATCCATGCTGTTTGCTATCAATTTCTCTACTTGTAATAGGGTTGGTATATAAAATATTTTCTCTTTTAAATACCTCTCATAAAAAAACAACAATAAAAACAAATACATAACACCTAGTTTACATAACGCAATCCCAATTATATATGTATCTTTTACTTATAAATTATATTAAAAAACATAAGTTTACAAGCAAAAAAATATTAAAAATCTACTTTAAAAGATTAAACAATTCTAGATTTTAACTACATTATAATCAAAATACCAGTCACAAAAAAGAATAATAATAGAATATTAACACCCACAAAAGACACATAGATAATGCATAAAATTAATAAATATAAAAATATCACAGTTATAATGTAGTAATACATGTTATATTTGAAAATTATAAAACTTTCAAATGTTTAAAAAAAAAAACACAGGAAAAATAAATTATGATAAAAGATATATATTAAATTAAAACAGCAACAGAAAAAATATTAGTGTCTTGCAAAATATCATACTTTGTAAAAATTACAAACTAATAACTAATTAAACTGTCTCAAAGATTCAAGGATTTAATGAGTCCAGTTAAACTTAATGACCCTGTTAACGCAAATTTTTACATGGTTTTATATCATAAATCTGATGCTCAAATGAAGATTTATTTATATTGTAAATTTCAAAAAGCATTATTTGTAAAGATATTACAAAATTTAGCATTTCATATAAAACTTCACTTAACTGTATGTTACATCCTTAATTACAACATACAGGATCTTTGTGATAATTAAATGGGTTTTGTTAGACATAATTCTCATACTTCCCTTACCTTGCCAAATATCTTATCTTTCAATCGAGAAAAAAACATGCATCCTTTAAATTGTACAACAAGTTCTGATTAGGATATACATATTTACTATTTTTCCAATATAAAAAAAAAAACAATCCCAGAATCTGAGCAAATCGCTTTATCATCTGTCCGATACTGTGTAAAACCATTTTTACTTTGCTTTGCATTGCAATCACTTAATCACTCAAAACACAATTGTATTAATTTACATTATCCAAAAGTTGCATTGTTTCCATCCTCTTAGAAAATCTTTAATCTAAAAGTCAAAATCATCTTCCTTAATCTTATCATTATCACTTTCATCGCTATTTCTTTCTACTCTAATATCTTCTTCAATATCCTCTACATCGTCAACAGTTTCCTGTTTTTCTACGGAGACAGATTTTGCGGCAGTAAACCCAGAGTTAACTTCCTTGAGACTTGTTGTTGTTTCAGTGGTTTCTTCGCCATGATTATAACGCATCGAATCTTGCGGAGAAAACGGCTGAGTTGAAACCTGTTCTGAAGATTTTTGTTCAACGTTAAAGTTTTCACTCATACGATATGAGCCATATAAATTCATGGGTGGTGGCGGTGAAGTAACGTTAACAAATGGCGATTCTTCTGTTTTTGGTTGCGTCGTCGGAAACGCGTTATCCAGCAGTGTATTTTTTGTTTCAAAATCTGTTACAAGTTTTTCTTCAACATCGATCAATGGTTTTTCTTTCTCTTGTTCAAGTGTCCTTCGTCTCTCTTCCTCCTGAAGTAATTTAAGGCTGGCCTCGAGGCGTTCTTGGCGTTCTGCTGCTTTCCTCTGCTCATCTTGAAGGCGAGTTTCTTGAGTTAAACTGGTCAGATTATTTCTGTTTAAAGTCTCTATAAGATCCTGCAAATACATTATTTTACATCAATTTAATTTTCTCAAAAAATAAATAAAATTGCATTGAGTGTTAAGGAAATGTAACTAAATTTCACAATCTATGTGGCCTTTTTCTTGTTTCAGGTAATATTTTGTTTCCACACAATTACTAGAGGAGCAAAGGCTATTTTTAGATCTATGGACATGCAATAGATGTTGTGTGGAACTTGGCAAATGTGAGTTTTTCCCAGCTAAGCCGTAGGTACAGTTATAGCTTCACGGTGCACTATCTGTCATAATAGATAAGTCAACCTGTTGCACATATTTTTGAAGCTGTAACTGTAAAGGTGGATTTAGATGGGAAAAACCCAAAATATTCTTAATTCCTGAATATTTGTCTAGTAGTATTGTTTTGTGACTTCTAAGTCAAATCATTTTATATGTACACTGGACGACAGTTTTTTCATGATTTAAAACATTTTCTAAATTTTCATAAAAATTAGGGACTGGTGTTCTGCTTTACAATGTAAAAAGTGAAAATGTGGTGCAAGGAAATTTGTATAAATTTCCATCAAAATTTACCTTTAACTTTCAAGTTATAAAAAGAGTGGGACAGTCTATTAATATTTAAGGCAGATTTATATTTTATACTAGACATTTTCCAACATCAACTGTTGCTTAACCAAGCCCCATTATAGCAGTCAAATCTTCAGAAACATATACATGTAGTCAATTCAGCTCAACTTGACAATGAAACTAGAAATGTGTCATCACGCCACAGATGCTGGCCCGCATGCAGCCAAAATTTCAGATGTTAGTTAGATTTAGTTCCAAATTTGTTTGCACAAACTATATTTTTGATGTTAAGTTTAAAGCCCTTAAAACTATTCAATGTTTTTTTGATGTTAAGTTTAAAGCCCTTAAAACTATTCAATGTTAACACAAACCATTTTATACACAGTTCAAGGCACTGAAACTATTCAGTGTTAACGTTTTGTAAATTGCATTTTGCATATTTATAGCCAAAAAAATTACTACATACACTTACACAAAAGTATGAGTGCTGAAACTGAAAAGTCAAATTTTTCTAATATTCAAGATAGATAACTTTGTCCAAAATCATCAAACCATGACCAAATTCAAACATGACCTGCGCATTCCTTTGACATATCCATATGTCAAATTTGAGTGGAATGTGTTATAAAAATGGGGGAGATAATGAACGGAAACTGAAAATTCATATTATTTTCAAAGTGGAAGGGGCATAACTCTGCCATAAATCATCAAACCATGACCAAATTGGTACTTGACCTGTGCATTCCTTTGACGTATCCATATGTCAAATTTGAGTTGAATGTGTCATACTGTTGGGAAGAGAATGAAGGGAAACTGAAAATTTCACATAATTTTCAAAGTGAAAGGGGCATAACTCTGCCAAAAAAGATCGAACCATGACCAAATTCGAACTTGACTTGCCCATTCCTTTGACTTATCTTTATGTCAAATTTGAGTTGAATGTGTACAAATGTTGGGGAGATAATGAACGGAAACTGAAAATTTTATCAAGGGGCATAACTTTGTCAAAAATCATCAGACCATGACCAAATTTGAACTTGACCTTATTTTCTCATGATATATCCATATGCCAAATTTGAGTTGAATGTGTGCAACTCTTACAAAGATAATGAATGAAAACTGATGATGACGGAATGACGGAGGGACAGAAGGACGGAATGACGGAAAAGAGTAACACTATATGTCCAGCCATCTTATGGCGAGGGCATAAAAATGAGCATAATGTCACTTTAAACCAAATGCTAGTTAAAGCAGCATGCCTCTAGATTCATGCAATTTCTTATGAAAATTTTCTTAAAATTTATTAAAAAGTAAAATATTGTCAATTGAACAAAGAAACTTATTTACACATTTGGCACTTAACATCTACAAAAAAGCATTTTACATTTTTTGTTTTTTTGCTCATCTGGAGGCATTCAGCTTTAAGATTTAAAAGAAATAAGAAGAGTGAGACGGAAAAAGCAGATAATATACTGCAATCAAATTTCAAATTCAAAGACTGCAAAGGAAAATTTTGAAAACTTTTAAGCCAAAATTAATGGCACCTTTTTCTAAAGCTAATTAATTGAGTAGAACCACTGAACTTTCATAAACTGACTTGATAGCTTCCTGACATGAAAGAATCCAAAGTCTCTGACAAACCCAAGAAATGAGGGGCAAGACTGACTTGAAGTCAGCCACTTAACCATTCAGCCATAGAGGCTTCTTTTCAGAATAAGACTAGTTCTATAGAATTATAATTCTTTCATTCAAGAACTCACCCATGAAATTAATTCACTATTTTCTAGAAATTCATTCAAAATTTATTCTCGTCAAATATTAAATTTTAAAATTATTTAGAACAGTTTCTTTATTCATAGATAACTGTATAATTCATATGCCACGATGATTTTTTTCTAAATCTTAAAAATACATTACCTGTGAGGGATGCTGTGGGCTTGTTATGGAGCGAGACGGGTACTGTCTCGATGCAATACCTGACCCCTGAGTCTGCGGGCGCAGGGCAGAATGGGTGTTAGCAAAGTAATCGGCTATATGGTTAGAATGTAGCGTATGGTTATGTAGCAAGGGTACAGAGGCATCTAGCTGGTAAAAATACACAGGGTAAATATTAAACTACGTGACATATAGAAATACATAGAATGCAATATGTGATATGTTTGGCTATTCTATAATTTATAGCAATAGAGACACTAGCTGTGAGAGAAAAAGCGTGAATTTTTAAATAGAGAAATCTGTATTATTCCATATTTTAGTTCAACATATCTGTATAATTCCATATTTCAGTTCAACATATCTGTATAATTCCATATTTCAGTTCAAAATATCTGTATAATTCCATATTTTAAAGTTCAACATATCTGTATTATTCCATATTAAAGTTCAGTATATTCTGTATTATTCAATATTTTTGTTCAACATATCTGTATTATTCCATATTTTAGTTCAACATAATTATCTGTATTATTCCATATTTTAGTTCAACATATCTGGATCATTCCATATTTTAGTTCAACATATCTGTATTGTTCAACATACAATATTACACACAGATTTTGAGACAGAATAACCTATACCCATTGTCAGAATAGAGAAATATATTATATATAAATAAATAAATATATAACCATTCTTTATTGACATCTACTTTGGTTAAATCAAGTAACATGATGTCATAGAGCTAAATTATATAAAAAGAGCGGATAAATACATATGTAAACCAACCCAAGATATGTGATTCTTTTCAATTAATTTGGGTGCATTTCAGTTTCTCTCTTTCTTTATTCTAGCCAAAGTTAAACATATAAAATACATGTAGTATAATCAAATCTACAATTTGTCACCTTAGTGCAGTAACAGGTTAACTCTTATTAAATCATACAAGGAGTTAACCTGTTACTGCACTAAGATGATGAATTTTTGTACTCTTTACCAATTAGAATACATAAATATATTTCATAATTTATTCCACAAGTTTGACCAATCAAAATACATATTTCATGTATTACAAGCTGAACCAATAAGAATGCAGAATTATTTCATATTCTACAAGTTTGACCAATCAGAATACAGCTGGACCAATAAGAACACATAACAAATAATTACTTATAGAGTCAGAATACATATTTCATACACTACAAGGCTTAATGTTTAAATTAATCTTCATGAAGTATTATATATCACATATTGCAAGATTTGAATTAAATAGATAATTAAGATTAATCAATTAAAAAGCAACAAGTTAGAAAAGGCAACATATTTAAGGTACCAGAATACAAAATTACCAAACATTTCAATTTTCATACATTATCTGATTAAAAAATTTCTACAAAAAAACAGTCATTAAGAAACATCTGAGTATCCTGATATTAGTCATTAAATCTATTTAGTAATTCAAAAGTTCAAGATAACAAGTAAGACAAAATATATTTATTTTTTCATCATTTTGTTTCCAGGTACCTTATGTCAAAGAAACTGTTAGAAATTATTTTAGGAAAGATTAAAAACAAACACCCCAAGCCTAAGAGTTAGCTACCTGGGTGTTAGCGTCTGAAGCAGACATGGAGGCTAAACTGCCCTTGGGTGCTGCCCGCATGTTGCGTCCCAGCTTCATTTCAACCTGAAATATATAAAATAAAATGTCATCTTTTAGATTAGTCTATCATTTTCTGTAACTAAGAAACAGTAAGTTTGATTGTTTATTTAGTTTTTATGCTTATATATGCCGACACAATTATTTCATTATGGTTGGTCTACCTCACTAGCTTTTCTGGATAACTAAATCAGTTACATATTACTCTGCATGCTACCGACCACTAAACCAACATGATTTTTTAATCAGCAAAGTGAGACAAATGACCATTAAACTCAATGTTAGAGATCAACTGTTAGTCACAGAGAAATTTTGAATTACCCAAGGATCAAACTAAAAGTTCCTTGTTAACAAATCTGATGCTGAGACTCCCTATTTCAACTGGGCGGTGTAATGAATCAGACAAAAGCATATTCAAATCTAATTTATCCAAATCTGCTCCCTTAAAAACCAATGTCTCAAAAGGTAACATGGCTTAATGGCCCCAGAGGTTATTGGCACTGGAACCCTATGATCAATGAAAATAGAGTACTAGTGTAACACTCAGCTCAGTAAGTACAAGTGAACTTTAATTTGAAATGCCCTGCAACAATAAGTTTCCCAGCATTCAGTATAATAGAGCAGTCGCTGCAGTGTATTTGCACGTCCTTTCAACCGGACAAAACTGCCTGATGCTTGTCTCAACGATTATGACCTTAAATATACATGTATATACATCATAATTAATAGTTTATTGTTTATTCTAACACAACCCGCATTTATCCTTATTGAACATAGAAGAACAGAAAGTGTGTGTTATTATGCAATAAAATCACTGTTGACAGTCTATATTTAGACAATGTGTGTGATGCAATCATTATATATATGTGACGTAACCACTAAAAATGCTACGCGCTGAAATAAGTACGGAAACAAATCAAGGGTAATTTAGCTTAATATCAGGTATGGCAGCATTTATTTGTTTATGTTGTGTTAGAATCGAAATAATATATCCAAATCGGTGATTTGATCGCTTGATAAAATCTCTGTTTGTCATTCGGATGCGCATCATTATATCACAAGTTTATTGTTTAACAACTTTATTTTAGTTTGATTGCATTTGAAGCTGTTAATATTAAGCTTATGGAAAAACTCTTGAATCCGTTCCTGTAACTAACCAATACTAAGCAATGAGTGTAAAGTTTCTTGCTCAAGGAAACAACGGCTTGCCCCTGACTAGATTTGAACCCATGCAGCCAGCAATCCTTAAATCACAAGTCAGTGTCGCATTCATCACTCAACCAGGCAGCCACTCATTTCCTTTTACCATACATGTAGGTATAGAGCCAGGCTAGTCTGATTGGGTTCGATATTGTTACCTGACCAACTTTAATCACATCTTGATTTCCCCAAATTATTAATGGACACTTCCAAAAATGAAAGCTGGACATGTCCATTTTAAAATTCAGCAAGTAACAGGTTTAAAAATTTGTTAACTAAAAAAACAAACAAGAAACATGGCAATGCCATGAAACCAGGTTTTCAATTATCACCATTGTAGATAAATATGTTGTATTTGAAATACAAATACAAGCAACAAACAATGTAACTATGTGCAATGTAAAACATGAATAATGTAGGAGGAATTGCCACTGAAGAAGTGTTCACTATAATATTATGTATAAGGAAAAAAACAAAGGGCCATAATTAGGTCAAAAACTATCCAATCACAAAACCCCGACAATATGTGCCAGGGTGCTTGATGACAAAGCTTCTGTGAAAGTTTGAACAAAATCCGTTGAGAAATGTAGGACGAGTTCAGCACAGAAGAATTTGTTCACTATAATTATATTGATAATTCTGTATAATGAAAAAACAAGTTACAAAGTAGACATGAAATAATATATCATATCTTTTTTAAATTACCTCCAAAGATGATATGACCTTTGACTGCCAAATCAAGTTAAAATCATGTAAACAGGATTTTCAATGTTAATGTCACTGTGACCTTGACCTTGGAGCCAGCCATGCGGAACATGCGTTCTGCACGTCATCTTGATGTGGTAAACATTTGTCTGAAGTTTCATCAAAATTCTTCAAAGGGTTGAAGAGTTACAGAGCGGACAGGATTTTCAATGTTAATGTCACTGTGACCTTGACCTTGGAGCCAGCCATGCGGAACATGCGTTCTGCACGTCATCTTGATGTGGTAAACATTTGTCTGAAGTTTCATCAAAATTCTTCAAAGGGTTGAAGAGTTACAGAGCGGACACAATTGACTGCCAAATCAAGTTAAAATCATGTAAACAGGATTTTCAATGTTAATGTCACTGTGACCTTGACCTTGGAGCCAGCCATGCGGAACATGCGTTCTGCACGTCATCTTGATGTGGTAAACATTTGTCTGAAGTTTCATCAAAATTCTTCAAAGGGTTGAAGAGTTACAGAGCGGACAGGATTTTCAATGTTAATGTCACTGTGACCTTGACCTTGGAGCCAGCCATGCGGAACATGCGTTCTGCACGTCATCTTGATGTGGTAAACATTTGTCTGAAGTTTCATCAAAATTCTTCAAAGGGTTGAAGAGTTACAGAGCGGACACAATTTCGTTTGACGCCCGCCCGCCCATCCGCCCATCCGCCCAGCCGCCCATCCGCCCATCCGCCCATCCGCCCGCCATACCCCAATCTAATAACCAGGATTTTCAAAATTGAAAACCTGGTTAAAAAAAACAATGTTCTTTCTTTTTATACAATGATATACTGTTTAACCTTTTCTAAGAAAAATATTTCTCCACTGTTTTTGCTTGTAAATTCTTAAGTTATGAGTCTCCACACGCCAGCTGCAATTGTTTTCCGGGAAACATTTACAGCAGAAAAAAATATTGTCCCCATAAAACTTTCCTTTTCTCAATGTAACAGTATTGCCTAAAAACTTGTAAGTATCTAACAATGCAACAATTTATTACACAGTTCATAAAACCGATTCAAAGGTTAATGATTACGGTTGGTCCGTTTCCCCCAATCTTTCTAAGAAATGGAAAAAATTTGATTTGCCTCGTTTCCCGAAGGAGACTAATCTGATTCAATCCAATCAGTAAAGTACCGATATATAAATAGATCAATCATGGAAATTGAATCAACGAGAAAAATCAAATAAGACGATCAAGTTTACAGGCCATACGACCCCTCATGTTATAAATTTGTACCCATATAATAGATTGCTTTACTTCACTTAGCTGTATTAGGCTTGTAAGGTTGAATGAACTACATTTCAGTTCAGAAGCCTATTTTGATAACAGCTAAAACTTCTAAGAGTTTCATTATTTGTGTAATGTATATATCTTTGATGCAACATAATTAATTATGGTTGTTTGACTGATTTCAATTTCAGATTGCTGCAGACTCTACCTTGTAACAAACAAGAAAATGCCACAGTCTGACAAGAAACTTTTAAACTGTTGGCTAAATATCTAAAATAAAACAGAAAATTTCAATACTCCGAAATACACTCACTGTGTATAAATTCAATGGTAGGATACTACGTTATTGCGGTGGCGCACCTGCAAAATGCTCCCAATCGAACTGTGTTTTGTCAGCTCATAGATAAAAAAATAATTTTTTTCAAATAAATCGTAAGAATATCAAAATATAATATACACTGTGCACCAAAGATTGGCTTTAGTATTTGATATAATTTTTAAATTTTTTTAAAGTTTTACTGTCTGGTTTAAACCTGAAAACGGGATACATTTTGTTTGTGAGTCCATGTGGGGGCATTTAGAAAAAAAAACTTAACACGTTTTCAGGGGTAAACTCAGGCAGTAAAATTTTTTAAAATTATATCAAGTACTAAAGCCAATCTTTGGTGTGCTACATTATTTTTTTTACATTCTTAAAATTTCTTAGAATAAAAACTTATTTTAAAAAAATTGGGAGCATTTTGCAGGTGCGCAATGATGTAGTACATGTATGATCTTCTCAATTTTGAAATTATAATTAGCAAATCAAAAATTATTGCAATTCCAAAGACTTAAAAACATCAAATTTGAAAATCTTTCATATTTTTCATATCAATTTTTTATTCAACTCGTAGCACGATTTCAGAAGTGTTTAAACACTGTTCATTTCTGGGTCATTTTTCACAAGTAAAATGTCTATTCTTGGAAAATGTTCCAGGTGAAAGATCACAAATTTTGCACAAATTTTTAGTAACAGACCTACACAAATGGTACACAAATGGCAGCAAAAACTTTGAGTCATGTCATGTCAGAAAAAAACTTCAGTGGATCCCTTTAACTTAATAATAACAATAATAATTATGAATTAAATTGTCATACCATACAGTATATTAAGGTGATAGAAATAGAGTCACAGACCTTCCTGTTAGAATTAAAACATCAGGTGGTCTTCTATTATTTTTTCTGGCATGAATGGGCACCCGGGTTTTATCAAGCCCATTCATGCTAAAACAAATGGATAGCAGCTGCTGTCAAATGAAAGACTTTGTCTATTTTCAGGTACAAGAACATTATAAGTCCTAATTATAAAGGTTAACTTCATACATATAATTATAAATAAAAAAACAAAAGTTCATTATTCATCAATTTTTATGGAGCATAATAAATACATTATTCATCAATTCTTATGGAGCATAATAATTCATTAGAAACCTATGAAACAAGGGGAATTTGTCCGAGTAGGGGATTAATGTCCACTCATGGAGGGGATTTTGTCCGGATATGCGAAGGGCATGATGTCTGTACACCGATAGCTTCCTCACATAAATTTTTGTTGTCTATTTTCACATGCATTTATATTTTATAAAAGAATGAGTGGAAAGTGTCCACACATGGAAGTATCTGTCTATACTGAAGGTATACCTGGATAGACTAAGCTTCTTCACATAAAAGATGGTCAACACATTTAATCATATCTGAGGCCCCCGGTTTCACAAGTTGTTTTGACTTAAACTAAATTACGTTCTCATTAAACAACTTCAGTTGAGTAATGCGTTGAGTTGGGTTTCACGAAATTTTAATTTTTCAGTTGCCAACAGATTGACCATTAGTAGCATATGTACGGTATCTTTTTTCTTTCCCTTTTTTTGACACAGAAAAATGGCTTCAATTCCAGTAATTATGAGAGACAAGTCTTTGGAAACATGGGATAATTATAACTTGCATGTCACTGACCTTGTCACAGCCAGAAATTCCTGTCAACCCAAGCAGTCTGATTTGACTATTCCCTTTAAACCCTTGTCTCACTAAAAAAATCTTAAATGGACTTGCTCATCTTTCAATCTGACAAAATTTAAGGGAAAATTACAAAATAGTATACTGAATGTATAGCGAACAGTGCAGGGCTCATTATTAGGTGGTCCAGAAGCTCTTGGCCTGCACTGGTCATATGAGTAGAATATGTAGCAGCCCACAGCTGGATGAGAGTTGGAAACTTAAAATTACATACAAAAAAACATATTGCAATTCTCATCACAAAAACAAAAATAACTAAAATACAGTCTGATTGGGCCATATCTTTCTAAAGCGTCTTTTACCATAATATAGGTCAATAGATAAAAGAGAAAAATGGCAATTATCTAGCCCCGCATCAGACATATAGGGTAACATTATGAAATATGCAATAGTTCTGAATATGAGAATCTTCTAGATCTCTCTCGAGACATATTCATTGGCATATAAAATAGGCAACTTTAGACACTCGAATGATCAAGTTCACCAAAAATTCCTACGGAAATTGTCTTGCTAATTTATTATAGCCCAAACGTCAATGTAGAAATGTCCAGGACTATTAATATAATCATACAGACTAAAAGAGTTCTTAACATATCTATTTGTTGGTCATTTACACTTGAAGCTAAATAATGCATAAATTTTGATGTACATGAAGTTCGGAATAAACTAGAAATGTGTCCATAGGACACGGATGCCCCCACACGCCACTGTTCTATCAATCTTATGACTTTAGGTCAAATATTTTTTGGACTACATGTGCCACAAGTTGAAAACGAAAAATCAACAAAAGGCCATAATTCTGTTAAATTTGGTCGCAGCAAAAATTCCTTCCTTTACTACCATCTACACATTAAGGTTGTTCATCCCTGGAATTTTAAGCAAAATCTGCCATCCGGTTTAAGAGGAGTTGCATTCACAAAATTTCTACATAGTATATAGTGAAAAAATCAACAAAGGGCCATAATTCTGTAAAATTTGGTTGCAGCAAAAATTCCTTCCTTTATTACTATCTACACCTTAAGGTTGTTCATCCCTGTAAGTTTAAGCAAAATCTGCCATCCGGTTTAAGAGGAGTTGCGTTCACAAAATTTCTACATAGTATATAGTGAAAAAATCAACAAAGGGCCATAATTCTGTTAAATTTGGTCGCAGCAAAAATTCCTTCCTTTACTACCATCTACACATTAAGGTTGTTCATCCCTGTAAATTTAAGCAAAATTTGCCATCTGGTTTAAGAGGAGTTGCGTTCACAAAATTTCTACATAGTATATAGTGAAAAAATTAACAAAGGGCCATAATTCTATTAAATTTGGTCGCAGCAAAAATTCCTTCCTTTACTACCATCTACAAATTAAGGTTGTTCATCCCTGTAAGTTTAAGCAAAATCTGCCATCCGGTTTAAGAGGAGTTGCGTTCACAAAATTTCTACATAGTATCTAGTGAAAAAATCAACAAAGGGCCATAATTCTGTTAAATTTGGTCGCAGCGAAAATTCCTTCCTTAACTACCATCTACACATTAAGGTTGTTCATCCCTGTAAGTTTAAGCAAAATCTGTCATCCGGTTTAAGAGGAGTTGCGTTCACAAGATTTCGGGACGTACGGACTGACAGACGGACAAGTGCAACGCTATATGCTCCCACATTGTGGGGGCATAAAAATAACTTAAAGAAAACCTTTATAGAGTTTTATCATAAACATAATCAAGAATTTTATTTTTGTGCCCGCATATGCACAACTGTGTACTGAAATTCTTCCTAAGGTTTGATAACTGAAGACAGACTAAAATACCCCCTGTGCCATCGGTTTAGAGCCAGGTCATTCTGCAATGTACAATGTATTTCTGTTCTGCATTGCAAGTCCGGTGTCTGATTAAATTTCAAAATAAAGATATTTTTCAAAATCCACCTGCAGCATAATATGAAATGCCTAGACATATAGCTATGAATAAACAAGAAACATGGCAATGCCACGAAACCAGGTTTTCAATTATCACCATTGTAGATAAACATGTTGTAGTTGAAATACAAATACAAGCAACAAACAATGTAACTATGTGCAATGTAAATCATGATTAATGAATTTTCTATTTTTAGTAACTGTAACCTTGACCCTAGGAGGCCAAAAAGTGAAGTCTTCATAAAAACTTGCTTTACAACAAATTTCATAAAAATATCTTATTCCAAACAAGTTATTGACCGGAAACCTATTTTCTACTTTTAGTAACAGTGACCTGACTGGAAACAGATTTTCTATTTTTAGCAACAATGACCTTGACCTTGACTCTACAGGACCCAAAAGCAGGCAGATGAGCTGGCAGGCATGCAACAACCTAGATTGTTTCTGTTTTATAACTAAATAAAAAATGTTGTGATTAATAGGATATATTACACTAATAATTAAATTTTAAGGAAAAACAAAGGGCCATAATAAGGTAAAAGGTAAAAACTTATCCAATCATAAAACCCTGACAATACACAGCAGGGCACTTGAAGATAAAGCTAATCTGTGAAAATTTGAACAAAATCCTTTGAGAAATGTAGAAGCAGTTGGGCAACAGAAGAAATTGTTCACTATATACTCTATATAAGGGAAAAAAACAAAGGGCCATAATTAGGTCAAAAATTATCCAATCACAAAAACCCAACAATATGCATCAGGGCACTAGATGACAAAGCTTCTGTGAAAGTTTGAACAAAATCCCTTGAGAAATGTAGGAGGAGTTGCGCACAGAAGAAATTGTTCACTATATATTCTGTATAAGGAAAAAAAACAAAGGGCCATAATTAGGTCAAAAATTATCCAATCACAAAACCCCAACAGTATGCATCAGGACACTTGATGACAAAGCTTCTGTGAAAGTTTGAACAAAATCCTTTGAGAAATGTAGGAGGAGTTGCGCACAGAAGAAATTGTTCACTATATATTCTGTATAAGGAAAAAAAACAAAGGGCCATAATTAGGTCAAAAATTATCCAATCACAAAACCCCAACAGTATGCATCAGGACACTTGATGACAAAGCTTCTGTGAAAGTTTGGTCAAAATCCTTTGAGAAATTTAGGAGAAGTTGCGCACAGAAGAAATTGTTCACTATATATTCTATATAAGGGAAAAAAAACAAAGGGCCATAATTAGGTCAATATGCACCAGGGCACTTGATGACAAAGCTTCTGTGAAAGTTTGGTCAAAATCCGTTGAGAAATGTAGGAGGAGTTGCGCACAGAAGAAATTGTTTACGCCCACCCGCCTGTCCGCCCGCCCGCCCGCCGACATACTTCAATCTAATAACCAGATTTTTCCTTCGGAAAACCTGGTTAAAAAGATTAAAGCCATTTATTCCCTGTAATTACTGATAAACTCATCATTTCTTACACAGAGACCTTTCGTCCTACTTTCATTGAAAACCCTTGCACACACTAGGAAATAGAATCTAATCATGTGTAAAACTTCATATAATTTTTGTTCTGGAAAAAACCAAAGCCTGCAAATACTACCACTTACATAAATCATTTAATGGAAAAAAAACTACATGTGGCCTTAAAAAATCATTCTGATAAAATCACAGCCTTCAAAAGTTGTTCGAGAAAAATTTATCAAAAATCATTCTGAAAAAAACTAAAGCCTTCAAATATTGTTCTGGAAAAACTACTGTTCTGGAAAAAAAACTATATACAGCCTTGAAAGTTGTTCTGCAAAAACTTACAGCCTTCAAAAATTGTTTCGGAAATAGACTTTCAAAAGTTGTTCTGGAAAAATTACAGCCTTTAAAACATGTTCTGGAAAAACTACAGCCCACATAAATTGTTCTTGAAAAATCACATCCTTCAAAAATTGTTCTAAATAAATTATATATAGTCTTCAAAAATTATTCTGGAAAAATCATAGCCTTCAAAACTTGTCTTAGAAAATGTAATACAGCCTTCAAATATTGTTCCAGAAAAATTACCGCCTTTAAAAATTTGTCTGGAAAAAGGAACACTTTTAGAAGTTGTTCTGGGAAAACTGTATCCTTTAAACATTGTTCTGAAAAATAAAAAGCTTTCAAAAATTGTTCCGGAAAAATAAAAGAGCTTAAAAAATTGTCTGGAAAAATAAAAAAGCTTTCAAAAATTGTTCTGGAAAAATTTAAAAGCTTTCAAAATTGTTCCAGACAAATAAAAGCTTTCAAAAATTGTCTGGAAAAATAAAAGCTTTCAAAAATTGTTCTGGAAAAACTACAGCCAAGACACTGCATCAGTTCTGAACTTGAGTAATAATATTTCACCATAATTAACTCAAAATAAAGATCTAATTTCTAATTAATCTAATTTCTAATTAATATATGAAACTTCTTCGAATTTAATAACTGATATAACTTTTTGAAAATTAACTTATTCTTGAACAGACTTTTAAAGACATTTTCCTGGTCTGCACTCTTCCATTTTCTCAATTCAAACCTTTATCATACAAGTTTCATGTTATTTTGTTGTTTTCATTGCTACTTTGGGATCTCCTTTATTCCAGATTTTTATTATTGAATGCTTAATAACTACTTTAATGTTATACCAATTCAAATGGTAAGAGAAATACAGACATTTTCTTGGGATTATTACTAAACATCCTCAATTATTATAACAATATTATTATATACATTTAAATAATTGTCAATCATTAAAGGGATATTCAGGCAAAATAATGACAAAAATATCAAAATTATCTTTTGTACTCAAATCAGGCTAAAATGATGTTTCTTGAAAGTTCAGCATGAATTTCAGTTTGAATTTTATATATTTTGGGTTTGAAACGTAAACATTTCTATATATGTTGAACAAAATTTTGACGGCAATAGAATCACCAAATAGTTTTAAAAGAAGTCAGGTGACTTGAACCAACTCTTTAAGTTACAATAAGAGATATTTTGGATATTGTATGATTGAAACAAGTCTATGTCATCAAGTTAGGAAACCACCATTTTATTCTTTATATGGAGAAAAGTTTTGTTCCATTGACTGTCTTATATATTCATTTTGAGGGCATTTACAGAATAATGAATGAAAAATTCAAAACTAAGAGATGAAAATTTTGCCTGTGTCTCCCTTTAAGTCCCTAGTGTCTTAGATTAAAATTTTTGCACTAAATTGCTATGCAAATCTGTTTAAATTAGGAATGAAAAATATAATGCTACATGAATACATGAAGGTCCTATGATTATATTTGGAAAGTAAAGAAATTAACCCTTAACCAGCTGAATTTGTGACTACAATGACAATTGTCAATAAAATATCATAATAAAACTTTTAAAGAAAGCCGGTTGGCCAAGGCCTTAATTCTTTTATTATAAAAATGCTCCAATAACTTAAATTTGATTACCAATTTAAAACAAGAAACTGAAAATTGCACGACTCCAACAGCCAAGCTTGTGCAAAGAAAGTTGGTCATTCTTTTTTTTTTCTAAACATTTTAAGTTTCTTATCCCTCTGTAAAACATTATTATTCACTGTTTTTATACATGTACATTTGTATATAAACAACTAAAATACTTACACCAAAGAAATTAAACATATTTCCACAAATTTCACAAAATTCCACAAATTTTCTTTCATATAAAGTCCTGGAATACTGACAAGACTTTATGCCTTTATCCTTTATATCTCCTTCATTGTTTGAAAAATATATGTATGAAACCTTTTACAGCATGCAACACTGCCTCGTAATATTTGTCCTCCAACGGAACAAAGAATATCAATTTTACAATTCAGCATTCAAACTATTCCTGGAATATGAATAATTCATTCAAAAATTATTTTTCATAAATCTATCAAAAATATTTTCTGCATCTTAGCCTAATACAGACCTAACATGTGAATAACATGCCGATGGAAAATTTCTGCGATATTTAATATATACATCTACGTCTTGTTTGAAATATTTGCGTGATAATTTTATACTTTTTAAGTCACTCGTAAAATACTGCCAGACTGTGTTACTGAATTTCCATGTTAAGATGCACAGACTGGCACCTATTTATATCCAGAATTTCCTTAGGGATGACTAAATATCCATTGACCACAAAATTTCTGAGACAATTAAATTTAAAGATAAACTTGAACAAGTCTTTCTATATTTAGTATTACCTCTTTTAAGGATGGGAATACCAAAATAAACATAAATGACCTTTTTTTTAATTTCATTAGCAATGAATCAATACACTTTCTCTGTTCAAATTTTTTTTTAACACAATTAATTTTTCAAACAATTCCCCCTAAAATTATTTAAAGAAAAATAACATCAAATAAACAAATCAATTGAGAAAAATTCAAAATTTACCAAACAAGAATTTGATAAAACAATTCACATAAACATAACATAAAATTTATCCATTCTTAAATTTTAAAAACATTATTTTTACTTAAAAATCTTTTCTTTTTTTAAAGCCATTAGAGATTTTGTTATTTATTTGTTTTCACATTACAACGAAGACAAAAATCAAACAAACAAATGAAACGTCAATTTGTTAGAAGAAAATTCATGTTTTCTACGATATCGGAGATATTGGAATAGTTCGACACTCTTCGATACAAGCATTACAATGTTGATAATAGGGGAAGAAATTTTGTCTCAGTATTCAACAGTAATCAATGAAATGTTCTTCGTAGAGTGCTTGTACCTCGTTCATTAATTTGTCAAAAACTCTACACCCAATTTATATGGTAAAATAGTTTCCAAGCCATTCCATTGATACAGTACAAATACAAAACGATCCTCTAAGGGAAGGTTTTTATTTCGTCATGTTTAATCTACATCATGTCCAGAAACCTTCAGGCTTCAAATTAGTGATGTTCTCAAAATATGTTATGTTTGTACATTCTTGCAAAGAAAAATAAAATGAGATAATGCTACATAAAGAGGCTGTGTGCATGAATGGACGTTTAAAATTGTAAATTTATAGATCTAATAATACACAGGCATCAGAAGAAGGTGCACGAGGAGTTTGGAATTGGAAAGTAGGACCTAAGCAGGGTCCCAAAAGTTTTTCAACAGGACCACACTATTGATGTGTCTGTGTATTTCAGTTTATTTATAGTCGCCACCGGTTTCCCATATGGGCAATTCCTCCAGAAGAGTATATTAGGCATTTTATATTTTTGAGGATTGTGATTTTAAGTCTCATCCAAAAGATTGATTAGTAATTGTAGTTGGCCAGCCCGAGAATCGAACCAACAATGTCGAGATTTAACTTTAGATGGACCTGAACTCTAATTTACAAGGTGTTTGTAAAATAGTATTGTCATAATTATTAGTGTTTTTTTGAAAAGCAACAAAGCTCATAACATCAGATTTGAAATATTTTGCACTCTACTGAAATATAAATATTTTAAAAAAAAATATTTTTTTTTTTTAGAAAAGGCTTATATTCCCCTAGCCACTACATGAATCTCTTTGATAATACATATGGTAATAATATGTTTTATCACATACCTGTGCCATTTTTGCGACTCCGTAAATATGGTATTGCATAGCCGTGCATATTATTTTTTGATGTGACATCATTTGAGTTATATAAACAAAGTGTTAAGATGCGTTAAAATGTTAACGTTATGCTATAGGCGCATCAATGAAAATGGTATTTTTTCACTTCAAACAGTCTTTATTTTTGGTATGTGATGAATAGAATATTAAATTTGTGAAAGTTCATTACTAAATTTATTGAACTCCTTAAATAAAATATTATGCTCGCCTGAGGCTCGCATATTATAATTTTATTCAAGTCGTTCAATAAATTCAGTATGAAACTTACACTCATTCAATATCCTCTGTATATAATCACACTTGAAAATATGCATTTCCACTGAATTATTGATAAAATGTATTTTATGCATTTATATAACTAAGTTTAATATACAAATATTATCCATTTCAGAAGCAACAATTGGTTTATTTAAACGATGAAGCAATTATGGATCTATATTAAGCTTTGCTCCAAACATCTGTCTGGAATTTTAGTTTTGAATAACACTGGGGATATAAAAAAAAATAGAAATATATGAAAGTACTACACCTGAATATTTGAAATATTTGCATTTTGTTTAAAGCTGCTATAATCTCCAGATAAATGAAATTAATCTTCAAAAATGAAATTTGTGGTCAATTCCTACGCATCAAATTTCAAAACCAGTTTTAAATAGCCGATTAACATCGCTCAGACTGATATTATTCTTAAAAATATTACATATATACAAATGTACATGTATAATCAATTCAAATAAAAGCTTTCGACGTTTTTCTTTTTTTTTTTCATTTTCTTTTTTTTTTCTTTTTTTCTTTTTTAAATATTATTACACCTAACACATGTAAAACAATTGCCATTCAATTCCTTACAAACTTAAACAGGGTTACAAAATAACTTCCTTAAATGACTTTTACAAATAAAATTATCTATTTTTCCCCTCATATGATATTAATTATATCTAGAAATTCTGTTTTTATCTTGGGATGTTCTCATTTTATCATCACTGTAACATGATTATGGGAAAAACAGAAATTAGGATCATTAAAATTGTAAAATAACATCATCTATATTCATTTCAAAATTTCCATGGCATTTAAGTTAAATTATTAAATCTCAATTGTAAAGGGAGTTAATACTTCTACAGTTATTGAACAGCTCAGAATTTTTCACTAAATGTCATAATGACCTTGACCTTTGACCTACAGACCAAAAAAGTGAATTCAAATTTTTCATTTCAGTCTTATTACAATGACTTTTAAGTAATAGCTCAAAAGTAACTAAGATACATGCAGAACTATGTAGATCTTGATATAAACAAATGAAATCTTTGAATTTTCATTACAACTCTCCCGTTTTTTAGGCATCATACAAAAAAAATGAATTGTCAAATAAATGTTACTTTAGCAGTATAAAATTTACTGAAACAACCTTGACTTTAACCTTTATAGTCTCCTTGTAGTAACTAAATATATCCATGCATCCCCCTGTGCAGACCAAGATCTTGGTCTACCCTTCAGTCAGACTACTTATTTTGAAAATTTTCCCTTAATATCATAAATGGTTTTCTCTAGATTGAAAGACAGATAAGTCCATTTTAGATATGTAGTGGTGTAAGGGATTTAAAATGCATGTAAAGAAGACGTTACTCATTATTGTGAAAGAAATTCCGCTTCATGTACGATAGAGCTGTCTGCGTCATTTTCTTTAAAAAAAAACCAACTTCAAAAGTCTGCAAAACTTCTTTAAACAGTAAATGGCGGAATCCTTTTAAAACTATTGGCAAGGTTTCTTAATGTCCTCTTTTCTTTCCAGAAATATAAAACCATAATGTACGAAATATTATTGAAGTTCTACAAAGAAAAAGCAAATATTTGCGATCAATACGAATCAGTTTGGCGCCACTTAAATATGATCTGTCAAAATTATAACAAGAAGTCTTCAATGATCACGATATAGGATGTTCCTTCTCGTCTCGTTTGTTTAATATATACCAGACATTTGAGTGGGATTTATTCCCCTCCTCCCCTCAATTTGATTAAAGCAAATTAATGTATTATGAATACCATGTATTTTGCAATGCAGTAGTTTCGCTATCATAATATAAATTAGAGAATATATGTGACTGTAATATATCCTTTAAAGTGACTGTGATATAATTTTTACAGTGACTGTAATATAACCTTTACAGTGACTGTAATATAATCTTTACAGTGACTGTAATATAATCTTTACAGTGACTGTAATATAATCTTTACAGTGACTGTAATATAACCTTTACAGTGATTGTAATATTACCTTGACAGTGACTGTAATATAACCTTTACAGTGAATGTAACTTAATCTTTACAGTGATTGTAATATAATCTTTACAGGGACTGTAACATAATCTTTACAGTGATTGTAACATAATCTTTACAGGGACTGTAACATAATCTTTACAGTGAATGTAAAATAACCTTTACAGTGACTGTAATATAACATTTAAAGTGAATGTAATATAATACTTACAGTGACTGTAACAAAACCTTTATAGTGACTGTAATATAATATTTACAGTTACTGTAATATACCTTTTACACTGACTGTAATATCTTAAATATGCTACAATGAAGCTACTCAATTTTAATTTTAATGAGTCTACATACACACGATAAGAAGAAGATTTGATCAGCAGTTTTAAAGAAGTTGAGGCTATTTAGATGCATGGCTAGCCACACATCATATGATCATAACACTTCAACTTTGTCATGATCTATATTGAAATATTTTTTCCTATGTCAATATCTTAATATCAACTTGGCGTCAAAATCCCACATGAAGTCAAATAACCTAGCTGCTACTGAAATTTTCTATTTATTAACTTAATTAAAATTCAAATCATGGTTTTGAAACCAGAAGAAAAACTTTCACAGATTGGCTTTCCCCACAAGAAACTTCCTTGATTGATTCATTTAAAAAAGATTATAATATTAAGCTTTTAACTTCATTAAATTCCATGAATTGAAGCTTTTAGCATTTTAATGAATTTTCCATTACCTAAACCGTCAAAATAAAACTGTAATTTGAAAATGTCACCAAATAAATAAGTCGCAAAAAATCAAGGGTTTAGTACACAAGAACTGCCAGTTGGATTATGAAATGAGTGTGATAGTGCACGTAAACAAAGGGAAATTATTCTGAGACAATCAATGCTTGAGTTATGGTCCTTGGAATGTGAGTTAAAAGACTCTTGCAAGGTGCTTTTTTATTCGTTAAGTATCAAAAACCTTGTGAAAGCTAGATAGCTATAGTTTTCGGATGAGAAAGGAACGAAAGTTGTGGTTGGGATTCGAACAGCGGACATTGGCAAATGATTCAGCATCTTTAATTACTCAGCGCCACAATTAAAGTCCTTACAGTAACTTTATAGACAATTCCAAAATTCAAAATAGGACCAAGTCCATAAGCCCTTAGCCATCTGGCAGCAACTGAATATACCATTGCGAACAGTGATCATGGTTTGCACTGTTTGCTATTTAGTAAGTCCTGACATTGAAATCTTCCATAACAATGATGAATAATTTTGTCCAAACTGAAAAACTAGATCAAGTCTATTTTTAGATATTAAGCCTTGTAAGTGCTCAAATTTTTAATTAAGCTCAAAATCCACAATTTTATAAATAAACAATCACAATAAAAAATATTAATAAAAACATTAACATCTGATCATCCTAAACAGTTTTTCATTTCAATATGTTAACATCAATAAAATTGTGTGAATTGATCTAAAGATCATATACCAATTGCTTTGTATTACTATTTTTTCCATTTTTACAAGAGATTTCTTTATCAAAGTACTTATTTTCATTTTTAGATAGTAGATCCTTCTTAAAATGGATTTGCTGGCCGGTCTTGGTCTATATTTAGGTGACAAATCGACAGTAAGCAATTTCATTAGTGCAGTTAACATGCAGTCAGTTGAATATTACAACATAAATAATGCATGGAGTTAGGTAAATTAAACACATATATTATCAACTTATCTGTTTCTGTTCAACAAAAGTACTCGATATTAGGGTATATATGTCAAAGTATACTTATATGTCAAAGCATCTATGTCAAAGTATTTATATCAAAAAAGAACATTGCAATAAATAACATTATACTCCTCTAGCATGATAACTGGACATTTCATTAACAAAAAGAATAATAAGAAGGGTAAGACAGAGTGTAGCACTTTGTGACTTGGACAATTTACCTTTCTAATATTAAAAATAGCTGATTTTTATAGCATGTCATGAGCCTTTAAAAATAGCTGATTTTTCATAGCATGAAATGAGCCGTTAAAAATAGCTGATTTTTCATAGCATGAAATGGGCCTTTAAAAATAGCTGATTTTTTATAGCATGAAATGAGCAGTTAAAAATAGCTGATTATTTATAGCATGAAATGAGCCTTTAAAAATAGCTGATTTTTTATAGCATGACATGAGACTTTAAAAATAGCTGATTTTTTATAGCATGAAATGAGCTTTTAAAAATAGCTGATTTTTTACAGCATGACATGAGCCTTTAAAAATAGCTGATTTTTTATAGCATGTAATGAGCCTTTAAAAATAGCTGATTTTTTATAGCATGACATGAGCCTTTTAAAAAAGCTGACATTTAAAGCATGAAATGAGCTTTTAAAAATAGCTGATTTTTTATAGCATGAAATGAGCCTTTAAAAATAGCTGATTTTTTATAGCATGAAATGAGCCTTTAAAAATAGCTGATTTTTTATAGCATGACATGAGCCTTTAAAAAATAGCTGATTTTTTATAGCATGACATGAGCCTTTAAAAATAGCTGATTTTTTAAAGCATGAAATGAGCTTTTTAAAATAGCTGATTTTTATAGCATGAAAAGAGCCTTTGCCAGAAAGCTTTATACAGTTGGCAGCTCAATTTTTGTAACAGAGGGCAATCACTCTATAATGACTCTGGACAGAGTTATGGTTCTTGTGCACTTCCACCAGTAGTGTATTTAGCCATTGATCCTACATGTGGATTTATTAGTCATTGAATTCTAATAAATTTATTCAAAACCAACAGACAAATTTGCTTTTGTTTAATCTTACTATGCCCAAAGTTTTCTTTTTTCCCATCCAAGATCCTAAACATGTTTCAAACCTTCATATTACGGTGTAATGACAAACCACCTTATATAGGCTATATTTCTCAGAAAAATCATTCCTTTAGAAAATGTGATGATATTTAAGGCATGAAAGCACTCTTTCAATTTGCCTGCTGATGACTTTTTAAGCTAATGTAACAATCAAATTGTCATCAGCACGCTACAATACCCCTCTCGGTTTATTCTCTAACAAAATCTCTATTAATTCTGCATGGTTCAATGTAACATTTGGGTTAAACAAAAATGACTCTGTTGCAAAAAATGTCAAAAACAAATGGCCTCCACTATAACAGCAATGTTATTTGCAATATACAAAGATACACTATAATTAAAATGCATTGAAACGTAATACTGCATGTACAGTACAAGATGTTATGATATTGCAATGAAATAATGCTGTTTTTACCAGCAAGCATTTTGCCAATATCACTATAATATCATGTAATATTGGCAATGATAAAAAGAAAGTAATATATGGCAATAAATATCAATCTGCATTTACTTAAAAGTTAGCATTTTCTATTTTTTCATTATTTTTGTAATAATAACAAACATTTGTCACAAAAACATTAATAGAAGTAATATATGGCAATAAAAGAGTAACGCTCAATTACTAAACTATGGAAGGGATTATCCGCCAATCTAATTATTATGAATACATTGTAATTAATATGAAGACATTCTTATTATTTTGAAGACATTCTTATTGATAGGAAGACATTATTATTATTATGAAAACATTGTTATTAATATGAAGACATTATTATTAATACGTTGTAATCATTATTCAATTTTAAGATGTTGTACTTGCTGACGTAACTCGAGTTCTTATTGAAATATGCGAACATTCAATTTAGACTTCAGTTCTAAGGCTGTAAACATGCAAACTATAATTATATATTTAATTTGCTGGCTTTCAAATATTTTTCTTTTATTTGTATTTGCTTTCTAAAATTAATTTGACACACATTTCATTCTTACAGTGTTTCAGTAATTATTTTACAAAAATCATGGTAATTTTAGTCGCATGCTGACATTGTGTATTATGTATTCGAAACAGCAGTTTGCATAGCACACTAAGAGTTTCGAAGTATAATTCAAAATTAATCAATTAATTTTGCACTAGAATTGGCCCTTTTAATCAACGGGGAATAACTGGTAACAAGAGGGCCATGATGGCCCTGAAATCGCTCACCTGTATATAGGCCCCAAGGGCAGGGCCAATTTTAACCCAGGGGCTTTTATTTGAACAAACTTGGTAGACACTCATTTGAAGATGTTTCATGATAAATATCTAAGCTCTAGATGAAAGAAATTTTTTTAAGTTTTTACTATACACATATAGGGAAAAACATTATGACCCCCCCCCCCCTACTCTGGGCGGGGCTAATTTTGTCCCCAGGCCTTTATTTTGAACAAACTTGGTAGTCTGACTCACTAGAAGATGTTTCATGCTTAATATATAAAATCTAGCTCTTTGGATCTTTTTTAAAAGAAGATTTTTTTAGTTAACATATAAGAAAAATGAATTATTATGATCCCCGGGTTTGGGGCCAATTTTAACCCCAGGACCCTTATTTGAAAAAAAATGGTAGACACCCATTAGAAGATGTTTCATGCTAAATATCTTAGCTCTAGCTATTAGGGTTTTTTAAAAGAAGATTTTTTAAAGTTTTTACTATATACATAAAGGGAAAAACAATGACCCCCTTGGGTGGGGCCAATTTTGACCCCAAGGCTTTTATTTGAACAAACTTGGTAGACACCCTCTAGAAGATGTTTCATGCTTAATATCTAAGCTCTAGCTCTTTGGGCTTTTTAAAAGAAGATTTTTTAGGTTTTTAGCATATACATGTAAGGAAAATTAATGATCCTCGGGGTGGGTCCAATTTTAACACCAGGGCCCAATATTTGAACAAAAATGGTAGACAACCATTAGAAGATATTTCATGCTAAATATCTTAGCTCTAGCGCTTAGGGTTTTTTAAAAGAAGATTTTTACTATACATAAAGGGAAAAACAATGACCCCCTGGGGCTGGGCCAATTTTGACCCCCAGGGCTTTTATTTGAACATTCTTGATAAACACTCACTAGAAGATGTTTCATGCCAAATATCTAAGCTCTAGCTATTTGGGCTTTTTAAAAGATGATTTTTTTAAGTTTTTACTATATACAAATAAGGAAAATCAATGACCCCCTAGGGTGGGACCAATTTTGACCCTCGGGCAATTATTTGAACAAACTTGGTAGACACTGACTAGATGATGTTTCGTGCCAAATATTTAAGCTTTAGCTCATTCGGTTTTCTAAAAGAAGATATTTTAAGTTTTTTCTTTTGGTTGCCATGGCAACCAGAGTTCTGCTTGGATTTAAATTCTTTGACCATTTTTTAAAGTTGACGACCAAAGAAACATTCCTGTGAAGTTTAGATGAAATTGGCTTAACTGTTTATGAGGAGATGTGGTTTAAAGTAAAAGTTTACGGACAGCCGGACGCCAGACGAAAAGCGATCACAAAAGCTCACCATGTCACTTTGTGACACTCTGGTGAGCTAATAAAAAAGGGCAAATCAAAGTTAACAGGGAAGATTATTCTGGAAATGTGGACAGTAGATTTATAAAACTAGTCATATTATTATGATCTAGGAATTTGAAGTTTGAAGTAAATCCTGTTAGAAATGAGGAAAAAATAATATTTATAGAAAAAAAATCTAAGTTCAAGTGTGTGTGTGTGGGGGGGGGGGGCATAATGCTGGAAGGCTAGGATATTGAATCTTCTCACCCATGATTTGAGTCATAATATGGAACATATAAATGTACTTAAAGTTTGAAGTAGACACCTTAAGAAATAAAGAAGTTCTAGAAAACTACATTTTTTTCATGAAATTTCCTGAGTTCAAGGATGATAATTCTGATAAGTGAAAGAAATACAATAGTATGAACCTTAATTGTGTGGGTGATGATAAAAAACATATATCTAAAGTTTGTAGTAGATACATTAAAAATAAAGAACTTATACAATCAAAGCACAGAAGGCGCTGAATTTGTTTGGAGAAAGGTGAAGGTTGTGAGATTATAACCAATTTGTTTGTATAGTGTCACCAATGCTGTTTCCAGTGTTATAACTACAGTAAACTTATGGCTATAAGACTAATTGCAACACTGATATTCAATTCAATGTTTATTTTGCTTAAACAATAAAAAACAAAACAAAAAACAAAAAACAAACAAACATAACGAAAAAGAAAATCATAAGTTCTGAACTGGGATTTGAACTCCAGACCTCTCGCTTCCAAAGCGAGCATATGAACCCCACGACCATGGGGAGTTATAATATAGCAGCTTGAAGAATACCATATCATTCTTAATTAGAGTTGGTAACCCTTATTAATTTCTATATATCTTGTTCACGGTAAACCTGTTGTTTAACTTTGTTTAACACTGAAGTCAATAATCATGGAGCTGAATAAAAGCATGTATATCTATAAGAACAAGAGCCGGTTGAACCGGGTGATGCTCCCCTACTAGGATTTGGACACAGAAAAGTATATCTTTTGTAGTTTCAGAGTTATGTCCCAGACAAAGTTCAAATGGTGATAATTTCAAAATTAGGCAATGCAGAGTTACTGTTCTTTGCACTGCACTTCTACTCAATTAGGTCTAATTCTACCAACTTGCGCGACAAGTCGTCTCAATATGGTGATCATTTCTGTGAAAAAGTTGTAAAATCCGACTTCAAATAACGAAGTTATAGGCTGGACACGATTTTGCTGCAAGGTCATGTTGTGACCTTGACCTTGAAGGTAACGACCCAAAAGTTGCTCGCGACACGTCGTCTCAATATGGTGATCATTTCTATGAAATAGCTAGTTGTCAAATCCGACTTCAAATAACAAAGTTATGGGCCGGACAAGAATTCGAGAAGTACGGACTGACAACCTGACGACTATCATTAATGCTCCCCCGAAATTTTTCGTATGTACTGACGGACAGACCGATGGATGGACAACCCGACTATAATTATGCTCCCCCGAAATTTTAGAAATCTTCAACCAATCGGGAGCTATTTTTATGTTACAAAAATTAATGCGCCTGTCATTTGACAATCTTTACACAGTGATCTCCCCTTAATTTTCGGCGTTAATGTACATAATATTATGAAGGGAAGTAACTGCTTCGAGGAGTTTGGACTACTTTCGGTATTCGAAATAAGAACATCAGGGTCTGAAATTTCGATACCCGATTATTTGTTTGGGCTGATGACCCAAACAAATAAAAACAACATTTTTTCTAAGATAAGGGGAGTAAATCTAATGAGTTGTGAACTTCCTTGTGCATAATCTCCATATCTATCCATATTTCAAGTTTCATAAAAATATTTTCAGTATTTTTTGATTTATCACAATTTTGTTATATTTGCCATCTTTTAAGTCTTTTTGTTGCCATTATATATAGCAACCAAATTTTTCAACATAGATATGTGCACAATCTCCAGACGGCCATCTACCCATATTTCAAGCTTCATTTTTTTTGCAATATCACAGGGTCCAGTTTTTGTGTTATATTTGCCATATTTTATATCTATTTGTAACAATAACAACCAAATGTTTCAACATAGGAAGAAAAGAAAAATGCATGCATAATCTTCAGACTGCCATCTACCCATATTTTAAGTTTCACAAAAATATTTTCAGTACTTTTTGCGTTATCAAGGGATCCAGTTTTGTGGATGGATGGATGGATGGATGGACGGATGGATGGTTTGAAGAATGGACGTGCTCAAAGTCTGGTATATTAAGTGGCTACTCTTTTGTTCTCCCTATTCTTCTTTTAGCCAAGTAAGAGAAAAAGTAGCCAAATAAGAGCTTACTGAATGAAAAGCATCAAAGGAAATTTACTCTTCCAATAGCCCTCTAAGTATCTACATGTTTGTACAGACAGGCAGGCAGACAGACAGAAAGAGGGTAAACCTAAAGTCCCCTCCAGTTAAACCAGTAGGGGTCCAATAACATATAGGACAAAGTTTTATCAGAAGATCTATTGCCATATAATTATTTTGTATACCTACATAGTTTTTTATTTGGTTTTGTTTGTTTTTGTTTGGTTTGGTTTCACAGGGCACCAACTTTAGTAAGGTCATATATGGTTCTGAAACAGGAAAGATGAATTTGGATAACCCTGGATGAGCAACACCAGGGGTCAAAGCCAACTTAACTGCTGGAGCTAAGAAAGAGTTAAGACTCCAATAATTCAAACCCATTTAGTCACCTTTTATGATCACCAAGGGATAAACGGTGGCTGCAATTCTGATGCCTCAACCCTTACAGGCAACCCCTCAGCCACAAGGATGACAAGTATGTTTTCTCATGAAAATACTGAGTTTTATCACAAAAAAATAGTCATTATAATTATATATCTTAAATTTATAAATGATAATACGTTGTACGATATTCATATGAAAGTCTTTCTAAATTTATTGAATTTTCAAACATAAAATTATTAAAATCTTGATTGGACATGTATGTTACACATTTTTTGTATACCTATTAGTTTTCTTATGAAAATACAGTTATTTATCTCTGAAAGAATGATTGTACATGCAATATTCTTTAACCTTTTGCCCCATGAGCATATTGTGAAAAATGGCCATTTTCATTGAAAAGCCTCCTGTAACAAGTTCAAACTGCTATGAAATGATGAAACTTGGCTTAAATGTTGACTGGACCATAGCCTCTGTAACAGCATGCTCAATGGTAAATTTCCAGTTACCATGGCAACAAGGGGGTGTCTCAAAATTGCGAAAAAATCACTATTTTGCTTTTTTTTCCCATTAAAACTGATTTCAAAGTGCTGTAACTTCTCAATGAATTGAGATAGAGTAAAAGGCTTTTCTGCGCCGGTTACTAGTTACCCCAAGATCGACCAGAGGCCATTTTTAGCCTGTCACATGTCCAAAATTTCCTTGGTGATGAGGGGGGAAACCGCCCCCCTTCAAACCCCCCAAACAGAAGGGGGCACATCCCCCTTCTGGCAACCCCCTGATGTACCATTTTGATGAGACGTGGCGCCGAAAAGGTGATTACCTTTTTTAAACAACATTTCTGAAACGAATAGGGCATTTTTTTCCACTGTTTGAGGCATCAAAAAGGGGGGGGGGGGCAAAAAGCCGTCAAAACACGTCTATATGAGGTAAAAGATTAAATAATTTTAATTCATATGTTGTCTTATAATAATTTCTTTATTGCTTTCATAGAAAGCACTTTATATTAAAGTCCTTTATAATAGTCCTTATAGTTTCATGTATGTTGTGGTTTTCTTCAACAGAGGAAACAATGAAATTTCTTATAAAACAATAGGATGAAGAAATGAGTTATTTTCCTCTTCACATCATCAGAGGAAGTAAAAGTAGCAAAATTTCTTTCAATCTTGCGAAACAGAGTCAATACAATTCCTTTGATTTGTTTCTGTGCCATAGTACGAAATCATCTTTTCAAAGTAAGTTTATGATTTATTTTTGTACACATAATATTTTAACAAAGTATTTCATTGAAAATTTAATTATGTAAGAGTTTTATGCCAGTTAATAATGTTTATATTTAGTTCCAGTATCCTTTTCTTAGCTTCTGCTTCAAGTTTCAAGGACTAGTTCAATTTACTATTGATAAAATATTAATATGTTATTTATTTATTTTTTATAAATGTTTTGATTTTTTGTTTGTTTTGTTTTTGCTGTTGTTTTTTTTTTACAAACAAAAATGATTTTTTTTTAATAAATTGATACTGGAAAAGTTGTAACACAAAATAGACTGATAGAAAATTCACCATGATAAAAAATATTCAGTTATAATTTGCCAGGATTAACTTAAACATTTGACAGTAATAAGAAATTAGTTAATCACACATCCCTTCATCTATTAATAAAATTAATGACATCAAAATGTTCATGTAATAAAAATAGGAGACATATTGAAACACAGATAAAAGGAAAAAAATAATCTATAAAATTATATTTATTAATTGATATCTACCTAAAATTATGTAAACTTTCCAAATTGGCTATCCTGTAATGGCTATCCGGTACTGTTCTGTTCTGTTCAAGGCCAGTTAAGTAACATGAAAAAGTATGTATTCAAAATAAACTTGGTTGCTGACTGAAACAATTTTTCCTTTTACTAATATATTACAGAATGTTTCAAGAACCTGACTACAGAGAAAACCTATCATTGGCGTTATCAGAAGTTTTAGATGACATTTGTGTCAATGAAAGAATGGTGATGAGTAGGAGAAGACATTTAATGCTGAAAGAGACTATGAGGAATATCATGTCCAGGTTAACTGATGGAAATGTGACTGTATATCATCTAGGGAGCCAAAGTGAAGGTACAACAACTAAAGGACTTAATTCAGACTTTGATACACTATGCTGTTTTCATGATAACAATATAATACAAGACTGGTCAGAGTGGGAACATGGCAAGTTAAACTATCTCATGATACAGAATGAGAACACTACCCCTGGGTATTGTTTCTTACAACTGCTCCTTTCTGAAGTACCTCTTCCTGCCACTTACATTCCTAATGATAACCATATAACTGATAGAAGTGGAAGAATATTGTTTAAAAACACAGTATCACATGGTATTATTCCAGGTATTGAAGTGCATGGACCATCACTTGCTATACAAGGACAACATGGATTATGTGATAGAGACAGTGTGTTAGCTTTACCCTGTAAATCCTTGCATCAATCAGCATCAGATATGTTAGAGAGACAAGGTATTGGCAGATGGCCAACACAAGACATGAAAGGATATGCAGCCAGTACTAGATGTTTTGTTGTTCCAACAGGAAGTAAGGTCAGTGCATGTCCTGAACTGGAGTGGAGAATATCTACAACATTGGCAGAAAGATGCCTTATGTTTAATCTAAATATAACACAAATAAGGTGCTATGTGTTATTGAAAATGATTCTGAAATCCCTCCTTAATCCTAAAGGGGAAATCAACATATCAAGCTTCATGTGTAAAACAGTTCTATTACACTGTATAGAAAACACAGAGTCAAGTATATGGAAAGAGAGCAATTTATCTATATGCTTAACATACTGCTTATTAGAATTACATAGCTGTGTACAGAATGACCATTGTTCACATTTCATTATCCGAGAAAACAATTTGATGGCAGGGCAATTTACAGCTGAAAAAGGACATGAACTTTCAAAAAACATAAGTGATTTTTTACAGAATGACAGACAAAAGTTACTTACAATTGATATTGATGATCTTGGTCATAGACTACAAGTTAAATTGAACATGGTTCCAAATGGAGCATATCATTATCAATTTTCTCTTGCGATACATGAATTTTATATGACCCAAGAATATTTAAACACAGCATTCAGTGTAGACGGAATTCATAAGCTTGTTTTGAAACATTTACACACAAAAAACATTAGAACAATGAAGCATTGGATAGGTAAACTAATTACTTTCAATGTTAATGGTAACAGATTAGAAAATGATGCATTCAAGTTTCTAGCACCTTGTGTTTATACCACATATGGATCTATCCTGGCATCATCTAGTATTAGTGAAAATAATCAAGTGTCACCTGAAGCATTGGTTTGGCTGTCAGCTGGTTTAAACTCCGATATCTCATCTAGCAGACTTAAATTGGCTTCAGTGTTCTACTGTACAGGCGATATGGAAAAAGCTGAACTAATATTGCGATACACTGAACAACAATATTACACTAATCCTGTTGTACCTGTCTGTGAATGCTGGTGTACGCCTTCACCATCAGTAACAGCAGAACTCATGAGGGTATGTGGTGAACAAAGTGAGGACTGTATTAAACATATCACAGTATTTTGTGTCAGATTTATACAGAAAGAGATCAACTGTGTTCCTCATGAACTACAATATGAAATGTTTAGATCTACACAAGATGACATGATACACAGAGATGAAGATACAGACTTTTGGATGGACTGGGCTGAAGTTGATTCTCTACCTTTCCTGTACTTCCTACAATACAAGATCTACCGTCATCTTCAAAGACATCAAGATCAACAACAAGCACTTAGTAAACTTATAAGAACCATAGAAACTGATGAAAATCTTGGACATAGAGAAACAGCTCTAAACATCTTAGGACAATGTATGGAACAAGAAAACAGACCTCAACAAGCATTTAATTGCTACCTGCTTTCTCTTCAACAAAGAGCAAGAAATAATGCAGCAAACTTCCATATATCGTCACCTTAGTGCAAAAACTCAATAACTGCATATAGATAAAGAAGCAGATATTGAGTTCTTGCACTAAGGTGACGATATGTAAGCTCCTTTCAGGCTTATTGGCAGCACAATAATAAGGGGTCAAAAAACAGTGACAGTGTTACAACTGAAGTTTTCAATGATTATAATGCTTATTGTGTATATCAAACTGACTCAGATGCTAAAATATATATATGCCTGTCATCATTCTTTCTGTTACATTTTAGTCTCAAATAAAATAATCAGAGTGAATTAACAACTAATATGTGATATGATTTTGTAATTATATAATCTTATACTGTTATAGAATATGAAATAAACAAATAACTAGAACTTCACGAGTTTGCTCTGTGTCACCTTGAAAACAGTTGAGCTGTCACTTAAATAAGTCATTTTCTTCTTAAATATCGGTTATTTATAAACACCACTCTTACAATTTACATGTACCTTTGAACTGATTGTAACAATGTTACATCAGGATTAATAAAACTGTTACAAAAATAACTAGAAATGTCACGGATGCCCCCACACGCCACTGTTCTGTCAATCTTATGACTCTAGGTCAAATATTTTTTGGACTACATGTACCACAAGTTGAAAACTAAAAATCAACAAAGGGCCATAATTCTGTTAAATTTGGTCGCAGCAAAAATTCCTTCCTTTACTACCATCTACACATTAAGGTTGTTCATCCCTGGAAGTTTAAGCAAAATCTGCCATCCGGTTTAAGAGGAGTTGCGTTCACAAAATTTCTACATAGTATATAGTGAAAAAATCAACAAAGGGCCATAATTCTGTTAAATTTGGTCGCAGCAAAAATTCCTTCCTTTACTGCCATCTACACATTAAGGTTGTTCATCCCTGGAAGTTTAAGCAAAATCTGCCATCGGGTTTAAGAGGAGTTGCGTTCACAAAATTTTTACATAGTATATAGTGAAAAAATCAACAAAGGGCCATAATTCTGTTAAATTTGGTCGCAGCAAAAATTCCTCCCTTTACTACCATCTACACATTAAGGTTGTTCATCCCTGGAAGTTTAAGCAAAACGTATGGACGGACGTTCTCACAGGACAGTAATTATGTGGCTACTCTATTGTTCTCTCTATTGTGCTTTTTAGCCACACAAAAGAAAATAGCCACATAAAAGCATTACGGAATGAATGACATCAAAGAGAAAGAACAGTTACCTATTGTCCCTCTAGCCACATAACTACTGTCCTGTGAGTGCGGACAGACACTCGGACGGACAAGTGCAACGCTATATGCTCCCACTCTGTGGGTGCATAAATATACCATGGAAAAGTTTTTCACTGACAGATCAAATGGAGGACTCTGTGATTGATTCTTAAGCACCCCACTTCAAGTCAAAGAAAAAAGTTTACATACCAAATTTGGAGTCAATCAAACTTATAGTGACCAAGTTATGCTCTGCACAAGCTTATTTACTAAGAAAATAAACAAAGGGCAATAACTCAACAAGACGGCCATGATGGCCCTATATCGCTCACCTTAAGGAATAGATCTTAAAAGAATTTTTCTTTTTAAAAACAAGCACCAGGTTTATAAAATTCTTTCATGTCATTTAAAGGTTAGTGTCAAATGTAAAGTATTTTTGGCCAACAGGAATGCAAACAAGAGGGCCATGATGGCCTTGAAGTCGCTCACCTGTTTATAGGCCCCCGTAGTGGGGCCAGTTTAAACCCCAGGGCTTTTATTTTAACAAACTTGGTAGACACCCATTAGAAGATGTTTCATGCTAAACATCTAAGGTCTAGCTGGTCAAGTTTTTTCTTTACACATATAGTTAAAAACAATGACACACCTGCGACAGGGCCAGTTTGGACCCAAGGGCTTTTATTTGAACAATCTTTGTAGACACTTACTAGAAAATGTTTCATGCTTAATATCGAAACTCTAGCTATTCGGATTTTTCGAAGAAGATTTTTAAGTTTTTGCTATACACATATAAGGAAAATCAATGACCTCCGGGGTGGGGCCAATTTTGACCCAAGGGCTTTTATTTGAACAAACTTTGTAGACACTTACTAGAAGATGTTTCATGCTTAATATCTAAACTCTAGCTATTTGGGTTTTTTCAAAGAAGATATTTTAAGTTTTTGTTATACACATAAAAGGAAAATAAATGACCCCCGGGGCATGGCCAATTTTGACCCCAGGGCTCTTATTTGAACAAACTTAGTAGACATCCATTAGAACATGTTTCATGCTAAATATCTTAGCTCTAGCTCTTTGGGTTCTTTAAAAGAAGATTTTTAAGTTTTTACTATATGCATATAGGGAAAATCAATGACCCCCTGGGGCGGGGCCAATTTTGACCCCAGGGCTTTTATTTGAACAAACTTGGTAGACACCCATTAGAAGATGTTTCATGCTAAATATCTTAGCTCTAGCTCTTTGGTTTTTTTAGAAGATATTTAAAGTTTTTTCTTTTGGTTGCCATGGCAACCAGAGTTCTACATGGAATTAAATTCTTTGAACAATTTTCAAAGGTGACCACCAAAGGAACATTCCTGTGAAGTTTGGATGAAATTGGCTAAGTGGTTTATGAGGAGATGTCATTTAAAGTAAAAGTTTACGGATGACGGACGGACGACGGACGGACGAAAAGCGATCACAAAAGCTCACCCTGTCACTTTGTGACAGGTGAGCTAGAAATGTAAAAAATAATAACCGCTCCCTGACCGGTGTTCACAAATCTGATACTACGAAAACTAATCCGATCATGTGGAGGTTAATGACAACCAAATATTTCCCCCTATATATAACGTATAGTAAAAAGGACAAGTTTGAGGCAAAATATCTCAAAATCCACCGCATACAGTATGCCACATGCATACCTTTTCTGAAAGATCTTCAAAAATGAGTTGATTTAAAGAATGAAAATGATATGATTTTCAAGGCAGGGTATTGCGATGTTTGATCGGATCTTTTTCATGAGGTGATTTTTACGTCCGCACCGAAAGGGATCAGTTAGTACATTCGGAACTGCCTCGGCTATTATCTATAATATTAACCTCGTAAACAATACGGATTAAAAGTAGTTCTACCACGTGGTTCCAGATGTAAACAGAAACAGAGATAATGTAAAACGAATGTATTGGCATCTAATGTCTTTTCCGGTACTCTTATACTTGAAAATATGTCTGACAACAATATGTTGTTTAATTATGCCCACTGATGTTCAATTTTAAACAAATCCGACTAAATGTCAACAGGTTGGTTTTTTTGTACTTTCGGTTTCTACAACCATAATAATAAATATATAAATAATGTATTGTTTGCATTTGTACCTATGAATTCACTTATTTTAGGTGGACTTTTACAACATGTATTGGAAATAAACTTGTAAACAACTCCCAGCATTAAATTACTATTTGTTTACATGTTTAGTTTCTTAGCGTAGGTTAGACCTAAATACCGCATCTGTTCTGTGTATTCATACTA